>NC_066632.1:900000-1057239 GCF_025201925.1 Gopherus flavomarginatus | reverse complement strand
TTTGGATCTTTTTCTTATATACGCTCCTATTACCCCCCACCCCATCCCAATTTTTCACACTTGCTCTCTGGTCACCTGAGGCAGGCAGCGAAGGGTCAGCAGGGATCAGTGCCCGCAGGAGAGGGGGCTAGGAGGGCGTCTCGGATTCAGGGCAATGACTGGCTCTGCCCTGAGTAGCCCCCCTGCCCCCCCACTGCACAGGCACTGTACTGACTCCCATACAGGGAGCCCTGCTGCCCATACCATTGAATGTACATGTGCACTGCGGCAGATCCCCAGGCAGCACCAGTCATGGGCTACTGTGGCCCCGTCTGCGCCTAGGGCACGGGAGACAGGAGCAGGACGCAGAGGCACACAGCTTCCAGGGCCCTGCTCCGTTTGCCCCCTGCCCCGCAGCGCGGCATCAGAGTACTGGGCTCAGAATTTGGCTGATTAATATTAATTATATTTGGTGAACCACAGAATATCAGGGTTGGAAGGGACCTCAGGAGGTCATCTAGTCCCACCCCCTGCTCAGAGCAGTAGGACCAATCCCACCTCCAATCCCAAATGGCCCCTCAAGTAAGTGAACTAACAACCCAGAGGAGCGAATAAGTACCACCGGGAGCTCCGGGTCAGATAACCGTGAGGGCTGGGAGCCACTCACCACCACGCCAGAGGGGGGAGGCGGATGCTGCCGTGCCGTGCTATCATCAGGCGCGCTGCCCTTCTGCGCCCAGGGATTCTTGCCGCCGATCCGCGCACCTCCGCTCGCGTCTTCACCTTGGCGTAGCTCTGAAAGAAGAGCGTGGGTCAGACGCCCTGTGGGGCGTGAGCACCTTGGACCCGCCTGACCCAACCCCTGCTGCCGCTCAACGGGGGAAACTGAGGGCACGGGGGAGGGACTCGTCCGGCGCCACAAGAACAGGGATAGAACCCACGAGTCCTGACTCCTAGGCCTCGACCTCTAAACACTCCCAGAGCTGGGAACAGAGCGCAGGTGTCAGTGGCCTATGGGCACTCTCCATCCCCCACTCCTCAGACTGACAAAGCTGTCATTCCGCTCAGGGTTCCCCAACTCCCCGGCTCTGCACACACTCACTATCCTCTTGTAGTTCCTCTGCCAGACTGCGACAGTGTGCAGGATGTCGACCCTGCAGAGGGAAAGCACAGAGACCAAGGGTTGGTTTGTCAGGCACTGTGCCGAGTGAGAGAACAGGCATTGTGTGTATGAGGAGCACACAGCGGGGGGCACGCAAGCTGCAGCTTAACAAGCAACATTGGGGAGCGAAAACACCCAGGGGTCCATGATTTCTCTCTGGGTTGGAATTAGCCCCTGGGGACAGGATCCTTGTGTTTAAGCCACAAGGCCGGCACTTTGGTGACCCCCTTGGGGAGGCTAGTAAACGCAGCAAAGAATCCTGTGGCAACTTAATAGACTAACAGACGTTTTGGAGCATGAGCTTTGTGGGTGAATACCCACTTTGTCGGATGCATGCATGTATTCCAACAAAATCTCATGCTCCAAACAATCTGTTAGTCTACAAGGTGCCACAGGATTCTTTGCGCTGTTTACAGATCCAGACTAACACGGCTACCTCTGATACTTGGGGAGGCAGAGAGCAGTTCTGTCCCCATTGTTCAGCCGATGTTTGGACGGCTTTATCTCGGCGCAAAGGTGACCGTGGGTGCCCAGGCTCAGCAACAACAGCTCTGAGACAACTCCTTCAGATCAAGGCTGCGATCAGAGCCAGCACCCCAAAGGGAAAGGGCCCCCGTCCCAATCTCCGCCCCCTGAGGCAGCCATTCCCTGTAGAGGGGGCTCATTCCCCCTTAACCCGGACGCTCCCTCGGGCCGACAGACACGTTCTGAAGACACATACCGGGGCATTACTGCAAAGACTATCAGGATGCAGGGTCTGCCAGGCCCAGAGTGTCTGTACCGTTTAGTGCCTGAGGGACTCCACCCAGGCCTGCACCGCGTGCGGTTGAGAGGGGATCGCAAGGCAGCAATCCCGCAGGACCAGGGGCGCTGGGTCACCGGGGCGGCTTTTCTAGGAGGCACAAAACAAAAGGAGTCTGAGCAGCCACTGCAGAGCCCATGTGCTTCGTGCAGACACTAGCAAGATCGTCGCAGTCTCTGGCCAGAAAGATCAATAACCGGCCACCTATTTCAGCCCATGGTACGTGATTGGTCACAATCGTCCCCAGTTAAAAACTGGACCATTACCTGACTGACAACACATAACAAGTCACTCTGCTAAGGCAGGTAGCAGAGGCCAGGTGCTTCATCTCCAGCAGAACCACAACCCGCAGCACAACTCAACTCTAAAGCCAGCCAGAGCGCCCATCACACACACACAGCAAAGCAGGTAACAGAGTGAGAGCGCCAAAACTGGCTCTCTGGCCACCTGTACGCTCACTGGCCACCCGCAAGTCAGAGCTCCCAAACACACCCAAGAGCACAGTCTGACGGCAAGCAGTGATCAGGCAGCACCTGGATCTAGTGGCAAGGGCACAGGACAGAGACACAGGCACACTTATACCCACCGCTGCCCAGCTGGGTGACCTAGGGCAAGTCCCTTCTCTACTCCGCACCTCGGTTTCCCCTCCTGCCTTGCGCCTGTTTAGACCGGGGGTAGTCAAAGACCGGACCATCGGGCTAAAGCCTGACTGCCACATGCTTTTGAATGGACCCCAAATCTATTTTTTAGTTTACTTATCATGACTGTTATTTTTTAACTATTTTCTCTGAAGTCTGGACCCTGACTATACCTGAACAAGAAATTTGGACCTTGACAAAAAAGAATTTGACTCCCTCAGTAGACTAGTGAGC
Source organism: Gopherus flavomarginatus (assembly GCF_025201925.1). Classification (NCBI taxonomy): domain Eukaryota; kingdom Metazoa; phylum Chordata; order Testudines; family Testudinidae; genus Gopherus; species Gopherus flavomarginatus. Next base: position 1,054,424 of record NC_066632.1, on the reverse strand, counting down.
ACTTTGGGGCCAGGGAACAATCTCTCACTCTGAGTCGTGTGCAGGGGCCTGTGCAGTGCCCAGCACCGCAAGGGCCCGAACCGTGGCTGGGGACTCCAGGTGTTACAGTAATACAAATAAACAAACAAATACAACCCACAACCCCCCATCCGAGGATGAGCTGACCTCTAACAGAGGTTTGGAAGACACTTCCTCTGGGGCGGCAGTTATCCCACTACCACCTCCTGCAGAGTTCCCCCACGAAGCAGCCGGTGCTGTCCGTCAACCACACAGGAGACTAATCCAGGGGGCTCCCCTGTCTGTCCAGCAGCTTGGTCTCTTGGGCAATCCCTGCAATCCTACTTCTTTATGGTACCTGCAATCTCATTTCACACCTGGCCCCACACCGGATCTGGGCACAGGAACAGCAGAGCTGCACTTATTAACCATGACCGGGACTCACCTGCCTGGGATGCGGCATCCACCACGGTGTGGGAGGTTACGGACGCCTCGGTAAGCCCCAGCCGGCTGGCAGAGGTGGCCAGAGCCTTGGAGAGGGAGGAAAGACAAGGGGAGGGAGTGGTCAGAGCACAGAGCAGTGAGGGGAAAGGCGCAGTGGTGACAAGTCGCATGTTTGCACACTGCGTGCCTGTTAAACGCCCAGGCTCAGGCCAGTGCCACACTCCAATTACTGTGTCGCCAGGGCTACCCTGGTCAAGGTATGGGGAATATCACACCCTTGGCCCCACAGCTGCGCCTGTCGTATACACTGCATCTACAGGAGGGGGCTCTGCCAGCCAAGCACCAGCAGGCTGTCCCAGGCTGGCAGAAACCTGATCAGCTGAGAGTTAAACCCACACTGGAGCACTTTGCGAAATCACTGACCCTCGCACCCGAGCCAAGCTCCTCCCCAGGGGGATGCGGGCGAGGAGTCCAGCCAGCCGCGGGGGACATGAGGAGATGCAGCGGTCACGCCCAGAGGAGGGAGCACCCCCCCCCGCCCCAGGGAGGAAAGAAGGCCTAGGAGAACGCAGAGCCCCGAGCCACATGTCCCTGCTGGGTCAGCTGCAACGCACCATCCCCGCTCACTCCCACCGGTAGCAGAGGGAGCTCGGAGGCTGCAGCCCCCTCCTCCCGCCCCCGGGGCGTCACCTGCCGGGCTCTGCCCTTTGGACCCCAGCCCAACCCTTCACTCCCCCGCGCTACGGTCCTGTGACCCCGACACCACCCACCCGAGCTCTTCCCCTCCCCACGGGCCCCTTCACCGAGCGCCCTCTGACCTCTGCCCTTTGACCCCCAACAGGGCCCTTCACCGAGCGCCCTACAGGACCTTTGACCCCAACAGGCCCCTTCACCGAGCGCCCTCTGACCTCTGCCCTTTGACCCCCACAGGGCCCCTTCATCGAGCGCCCTCTGACCTCTGCCCTTTGGACCCCCACAGGGCCCTTCATCGAGCGCCCATCTGACCTCTGCCGATTTGACCCCCACATGGACCCCCTTCAACCTGAGCGCTTTGTATTAGGATCTCTGCCCTTTGACCCCCACAGGGCCCTTCACTGAGCGCCCTCTGACCTCTGCCCTTTGACCCCCACAGGGCCCTTCACCGAGCGCCCTCTGACCTCTGCCTTTGACCCACACAAGGGCGCCCCTCACCCGCGGGGCCGCGCCCCGGCTCCAGAGCGGCTCCCAGCCCGGATCATGGCGCCCCGTCCCCTGCCCCGGGAAGAGCCACACTACGCCGACCCCACGTGAGCGCCGGGCGCGGCGCCGGGAGGACCCAGAGATAGAGCCGCTTCCGGCGCAAGCCGATGAACGTAAGAGAAGACAGCGCGCTCCCGCGCGGTGCTCCTAGGGGGCGGGGCCGGATGCACTTCCGGTGCGGGAAGGGGAGGGGAGGTGCTGGGGGTACAACGTCTATGGGGGATGGGGGGAGCAGCGGATGGGAAGGTGGAGGGGGGAGCAGGGGGTGGAAGGTGGATGGGGGGAGCGGGGGATGGGAATGGGGAAGGTGGGATGGGGAGCGGGAGATGGGAAGGGGGCAGAGTGGATGCGGGGAGCAGGGAGTGAGGAGAGCAGGAAGGGGGATGGGGGAGTGGGGGATGGGAAGGGGGGAAGGTGGATGGGGGAGCAGGGGATGGGAAGGTGGATGGGGGGAGCAGGGGTTGGGAAGGTGGATGGGGGGCAGGGGATGGGACGGGGGAAGGTGGATGGGGGGAGCAGGGGATGGGAAGGTGGATGGGGGGGGCAGGGGTTGGGAAGGTGGATGGGGGGAGCGGGGGATGGGGGGGGAAGGTGGGGGGGAGCAGGGGATGGGAAGGTGGATGGGGGGGCAGGGGTTGGGAAGGTGGATGGGGGGAGCAGGGGATGGGAAGGGGGAAGGTGGATGGGGGAGCAGGGGATGGGAAGGGGGAAGGTGGATGGGGGGAGCGGGGGATGGGAAGGGGGAAGGTGGATGGGGGGGGGGGGGATGGGAAGGGGGATGGGGGAGCAGGGGATGGGAAGGGGGATGGGGGAGCAGGGGATGGGAAGGTGGATGGGGGAGCAGGGGATGGGAAGGTGGATGGGGGGAGCGGGGGATGGGAAGGGGGAAGGTGGATGGGGGGAGCGGGGGATGGGAAGGGGGGAGGTGGAGAGAGGGGCCAGGGGAGGAGGAGAGCAGGGAAGGGGGATGGGGGAGTGGGGATGGGACGGGGTAAGTGGGGTGGGGAGCAGGGATGGGAAGGGGAAGGTGGATAGGTGAGGGAGGGATGGGAAGGTGGATGGGAGGGCATGGGGTTGGGATGGTGAATGGGTGGATGGGGGAGCAGGGGATGGGAAGGGGGAAGGTGGATGGGGGAGCAGGGGATGGGAAGGTGGATGGGGGGCAGGGGATGGGAAGGTGGATGGGGGGCAGGGGATGGGAAGGGGGAAGGTGGATGGGGGAGCAGGGGATGGGAAGGGGGAAGGTGGATGGGGGGGGGGAGCAGGGGATGGGAAGGGGGAAGGTGTGATGGTTGTGGGAGCGGGGGGATGGAAGGGGGAAGGTGGATGGGGGGAGCAGGGGATGGAAGGGGAAGGTGGATGCGGGGGCAGGGATGGGAAGGTGGATGGGGGGGCTAGGGGATGGGAAGGTGGCATTGGTGAGACGCGGGGGATGGGACGGGGGCCGGGGATGAGGGGAGCAGGGGATGGGAAGGGGGAAGGTGGATGGGGGGCAGGGGATGGGAAGGGGGAAGGTGGATGGGGGGAGCAGGGGATGGGAAGGGGGAAGGTGGATGGGGGAGCAGGGGATGGGAAGGTGGATGGGGGGAGCAGGGGATGGGAAGGTGGATGGGGGGTTTGACGAACTGGGGAACGTCTTAATGTGTTTTCTCTGAATACTGTGTTATGTGCCTCATTGTCCCCAGGGCAGTTCTTAAGTATCTGGCGAGCAAAGGGCCAGTGCACCTAAATGCCTCTTGGACACTCTGTCTCCTAGCAACTGATGGCCTGGGCCCCCCCTCTGCAAAGGTGCCAGCTGAAGGTGTTGGAGACAAAGGTGATCAGGTGACCTCCTGGCCCGGAAAGGGGCTGAGCAGAGAGGAGGGGCTGGGAGGGGTTGTTGTCTGCGCGGGCTGGGTTCAAGGGTGGAGGGCAGACGTGGGGGTATGGCTCACTGCCCCCCAGAATGGACCCAGCTCACAGGGTCCGGTTCGCTGTACTACAAGCTCTGTTTTTAGACCCTGTTCCTGTCATCGAATAAACCTCTGTGTTACTGGCTGGCTGAGAGTCACGTCTGACTGCCGAAGTGGGGGTGCAGGACCCGGTGGCTTCCCCAGGACCCCGCTGGGGTGGACTCGCTGTGGGAAGACGCACGGAGGGAGCAGAGGAATGCTGAATGCTCCAAGGGAGAAACCAGCAGGTGAAGCCGGGGAGCTGAGTGAGCCCTGAACAAGTCTGCTCCAAGGGAGAGGAGCTCCCCAAAAGTCCTGCCTGGCTTGTGGGGAGCAGTTCAGAAGCATCACGCCCAGGGACTCCATGACAGGGGGCAGGAGATGGGAAGGGGGAAGGTGGATGGGGGGAGCAGGGGATGGGAAGGGGGAAGGTGGATGGGGAGAGCGGGGGATGGGAAGGGGGAAGGGGGGATGGGAAGGGGGAAGGTGGATGGGGGGGGGAGCAGGGGATGGGAAGGGGAAGGTGGATGGGGGGCAGGGGATGGGAAGGGGGAAGGGGGATGGGGGCAGGGGATGGGAAGGGGGAAGGTGGATGGGGGGAGCAGGGGATGGGAAGGTGGATGGGGGCAGGGGATGGGAAGGGGGAAGGTGGATGGGGGGAGCAGGGGATGGGAAGGTGGATGGGGGGAGCAGGGGATGGGAAGGTGGAGGGGGGAGCAGGGGATGGGAAGGTGGATGGGGGGGCAGGGGTTGGGAAGGTGGATGGGGGAGCAGGGGATGGGAAGGGGATGGGGAGCAGGGATGGGAAGGTGGATGGGGGCAGGGGATGGGAAGGGGGAAGGTGGATGGGGGGCAGGGGATGGGAAGGGGGAAGGTGGATGGGGGCAGGGGATGGGAAGGGGGATGGGGGAGCAGGGGATGGGAAGGGGGAAGGGGGATGGGGGAGCAGGGGATGGGAAGGGGGAAGGGGGATGGGGAGAGCAGGGGATGGGAAGGGGAAGGTGGATGGGGAGAGCAGGGGATGGGAAGGTGGATGGGGGGCAGGGGATGGGAAGGGGGACGGGGAGTGGGGGGAGCGGAGGATGGGAAGGGGGAAGGTGGATGAGGGGAGCAGGGGATGAGAGCAGGGAAGGGGGATGGGGGATGTGGGTGGGATGAAGGGGAAAGTGGATGGGGGAGCAGGGAATGGGAAGGGGGAAGGTGGATGGGGGGAGCAGGGGATGGGAAGGGGGATGGGGTGGGGGGAGCAGGGAGATGGGAAGGGAGGAAGGACGATGGGGTAGAGGGGAAGGGGGGAAGTTGGATGGGGGCAGAGAGCACAAACCGTGGGGAGAGGGCGCCGGGAAGGGGGGAGATGGCGCCGGGAATGGCAGACGAGAAGAGGTGGAGAGCAAACTGAGAGTCTCGGATAAGTTGAGACGTGGTGAGCAACAAGGCTGATGTCGTGGTGGGAGTCTACTATAACACCAGATCAGAGAGATGAGGGTGACGAGACTTTTCTTCTGGCACCTAACAGAAGTTACTAGATCACAGGCCCTGGTTCTCATGAGTTACTTCAATCACACCAATATCCGCTGGCAGAGCAGCACGCGGTGTCACAGACAGTTCAGGAAAGTTGTTTGGAAGTGTCAGGGGACAAAGTCCTAGTCCAAGTGCTGGAGGAAACCAACTAGGGGCAGAGCTTTTCTTGACCTGCTGCTCAACACAGGAAGAATCAGTAGGGGGAGCACAAAGTGGATGGGAACCTGGGAGGCGTAGTGACCTTGAGGTGGTTGATCAGGATCCTGACACAAGGAAGAAAGGAGAGCAGCAGAATATGGACCTGGACTTCAGAAAAGCAGACTTTGACTCCCTCAGGGAACTGATGGACGAGGAATCCGCTGGGAGAAATAACGTCACTTGAGGAGAAAAGAGAGTCCAGGAGAGGCTGGCTGTATTTTAAAGAATCCTTATTGAGGTTGCAGGAAAAAACCATCCCGATGTGTAGAAAGAATAGTAAATATGGCAGGCGATGAGCTTGTCTTAACAGTGAAATCCTTGCTGATCTTAAAACACAAAAAAGAAGTTACAGAAGTGGAAGATGGGACAATATGACCAGAGAAGAGATATAATAAATATTTGCCTCAGGCTTCAGGAGTGAAATCAGGAAGGCCAAATCACACTTGGACTTGCAGCTGCAACAGTGCCGCACGGGGGGGTGGCAAGTGGGGACAATTTGCCCCGGGCCCCTCAAGGGGCCCCCATGAGAGTTTTACGGGGCCCTGGAGTAGGGCCCCCGGAGCTTCTTCCGCTCCCAGTCTTTGCCGGGGGGGGGGAGGTCCTTCCACTCTGGGGTGGAAGGACCCCCCGCCGCCTAATTACTGCCGAAGCAGGACCCACCACCGAAGTGCAATACTCCTGTCATGGTATAATTCCCCACTCTGAACCTTAGCGTCCAAAAGATGGGGTACCAGCATGAATTCCTCTAAGCTCAATTATACCAGCTTAGTAACTTGTAGCGCTGCCTACCAACCAGGAATTCCAGTGCCTGTACACTCTGGTACCCCAAAAACTTGCCTGGGGACCCCCCAAGACCAGTCCCCTCTGGATCTAGGAACCCTTTCACCTCACCGCTGCATCTCCCAGGCTCCCCTCCCTGGGTTTACCCTGGAAGATCACTGTGATTCAAACTCCTGAATCTTAAAACAGAGAGGAAATTCACCTTCCCGCCTCCTTCTCTACTCCCCCTCCCAGACTCTCCCTGATGAGAGAAAGTAATCCTTAACCACAGAGAGCAATTAAGCTCTCTAGTCCCCCTTTACTCCTTTCTCACCCACCAAATACCCTAGCGGAGTCCAAGACCCAGTCACCCTGGGTCTCACCAGAATAAAAACAATCAGTTTCTTAACAAGATAAGCTTTAACCTAAAGAAAAAAAACAGTTAAAATTATCTTTGTAAAATTGAAGATGGAATATGTTATAGGGTCTTCACTATAGACACTGGAATACCCTCCCCAGCCCTAAGGTATACAAGTATAAATTAAAATCTTTCAGCAAAATATAAATTTGAACTCCTTCCAGCCAAATACACATTTGCAAATAAAGAAAACAAACATAAGCCTAACTCGCCTTATCTACCTAGTACTCACTATTTTGAATCTATAAGAGCCTGTATCGGGGAGATTGGAGAGAAACCTGGTTGCACGTCCGGTCCCTCTCAGAACCCAGAGAGAACAACCACCAAACACTAACAGCACACACACAAACTTCCCTCCCTCAAGATTTGAAAGTATCCTGTCCATGAACTGGTCCTCCTGGGTTCAGGTGACAGCCAGGCTCACTGATCCTCTTAGCCCCTTTCCAGGCAGAAGAGACATGAAGTACTTCTGTTCTATTAACTCTACTGATCTCTTTATGAACAACTCCCCCACTCAGTAGTCAAAGAACACGTCAAGAACTCTTCCCACTTCTGTACACACCTGCACTTAGGGCGGAAGAATCCCATACACTACTATAGACCAAGGAGACGTCACGTGGCTAGGCAGCAGTTTCTGCAGAAAAGGACCTAGGGGTTACAGTGGACGAGAAGCTGGATATGAGTCAACAGGGTGCCCTTGTTAGCCATGCTAACAGGCATCTTGGGCTTGTATTAAGTAGGGGCATTGCGAGCAGATCAAGGGACGTGATCATTCCCCTCTATTCGATACTGGTAAGGCCACATCTGGAGTACTGTGTCCAGTTTTGGGCCCCACGCTGCAAGAAGGATGTGGACAAATTGGAAAGAGTCCAGTGGAGGGCAACAAAAATGATTAGGGACTGGAGCACATGACTTACGAGGAGAGGCTGATGGAACTGGGATTGTTTAGTCTGCAGAAAAGAACAATAGGGGAATTAAAAGAGAGGAGAGATTAAAGAGGCTAGGACTTTTCAGCTGGGAAAAGAGGAGACTAAGGGGGGGATATGATAGAAGTTTATAAAATCATGAGTGATGTGGAGAAAGTGGATAAGGAAAAGTATTTACTTGTTCCCATAATACAAGAACTAGGAGGCACCACATGAAATTAATGGGCAGCAGATTTAAAACAAATGAAAGGAAGTTCTTCACACAGTGCACAGTCAACCTGTGGAACTCCTTGCCTGAGGAGGTTGTGAAGGCTAGGATTATAACAGGGTTTAAAAGATCGCTATATTTGGGGTCGGGAAGGAATTTTCCTCCAGGGCGGATTGGCAGGGGCCCTGGAGGTTTTTTCGCCTTCCCCTGCAGCGTGGGGGCACGGGTCGCTTGCTGGCTTGGATTCTCCTGCAGCCCTGGATGGTCTTCAAACCAATTTTGAGGATTTCAATAACCAGGTCCTGGGTTTAGGGGTTGTTTATAAATTGGATGGGTGGGGTTCTGTGGGCTGCCTTGTGCAGGAGGTCAAACTAGATGACATATTTGGGTCCCTTCTGACCTATGGAGTCTATGAGTCTATAAATTCAGGGAGATTAAGTCCATAAATGGCCTATTAGCAGGCTGGGTAAGGCTGGTGTCCCTAGCCTCTGTTTGTCAGAAGGTGGAAATGGATGGCAGGAGAGAGGTCACTTGATCATTGTCTGTTAGGTTCACTCCCTCTGGGGCACCTGGGCATTGGCCACTGTCAGTAGACAGGACACTGGGCTGGATGGACCTTTGGTCTGAACCCAGTATAGCCATTCTTATGTTCTTAATTTGATAGCTGCTTTCAACTACCTGAAAGGAGGTTCCAACGAGGATGGATCTAGACTGTTCTCAGTGGTACCAGCTGAGAGAACAAGGAGCAATGGTCTCACGTTGCAGTGGAGGAGGTTTAGGTTGGATATTAGGAAACACTTTTTCACTAGGAGGGTGGTGAAGCACTGGAATGGGTTACTTAGGGAGGTGGTGGAATCTCCATTCTTAAGAGGTTTTTAAGGCCCTGCTTGATGAAGCCCTGGCTCGGATGATTTAGTTGGGGTTGGTCCTGCTTTGAGCAGGGAGTTGGACTAGATACCTCCTGAGGTCCCTTCCCAACCCTGATATTCTATGACTCTGTGACCCAGTGCATTTTTCTGGCCGCTGCTGCCTAGGAATGACCACCCCAGGTCGCAGGCACAAGGAAAGTCACTGTCCCAGCCGAGTGCATCTGAAGAAAAGCTTGTGGGAGTGGAGCGGGAGGATGGGCCAGGAGCCCTGGGTTCGAGTCCTTGGCTGAGGCACTGAGGCTCTGGGGGGGCTCAGCTGCCATCAGTGAAAAGGGAGGGGTTGCTTCCTGACTAAGGTAACCAGACAGCAACTGAAAAAATGGGACAGGGGTGGGGAGTAATAGACAGCTATATAAGAAAAAGCCCCTCAAAACAGGACTGTCCCTATAAAAACGGGCCCTCTGGTCACCCTATTCCTGACTGCAGTGGGGGTAAGCCCAGAGTGTGGCTGCTGGTGACGGGAGCAGAACAGCAGGTGAGACAGAGCCGTGGGTGAGAACTAGCGGATTAGACAGACAGTCATTTGTTCATCAGTAGGTTGTGGTTTATGTTTTTCTTAGTTTCTCACCGTATGTTTCCAAACCCTGACACTTGCTTTTACCTGACGCTTTCTCTCAAGCTCTCTTCTGTACATTCACTGTAACCCCAAGGGCCTCGTGCTAAGGGAGAGCCTTGATCTGAGCTGAAACGCCACGGAACCAGGGAGGCAGCAGATCTGTGTTCATTGTCGGGGTCCAGACAACGGACTGGGCCCCGCCGGGCGTAACGAAGTGGGCAGTGTGAATGGCTTGCCTGCCGCAGAGAAGAGCACCTGTGTTACTGAGCGGAGCAGCTGTGGCTGGGGATGGTTTCCTCCAGTGGGCACAGACTGGGCTCTCCCCGCTGGGAGCAGGTGGTAGTGATTCCCCCTGGCCACCCCAGGGAGCAGTGCTGCAGTTCTGCTGGTCTGATGTCCCGAGGGAAGACTCTTATTCGAGGAGGATAATAATTCCTAGCCTGCTCTGACTGCAGCCCGGCTCATCAGAGGGTCTCCGAGTGCCTGACAAAGCAGGGCAGTATCAGTGGCAGAGTGATGCCACCTTGGAACGGGCGAGGGGGGCGCTCCTATTCCAGAATAGTTCTCCATGTGCTGCTTTAACTGTACTGGGATAAACGGTGACACTTTCCTGCAAGCCAAGGCCTGTTTCTGGTCAGTGCCCGCCAGCGGGGGGCACTCTAGCCATATCGTTAATGGCCCGGTGGGCTAGCGGCAGGCTGCTGTGCGAGAAGCCTCTGAAGTCGTGAAGCAGAGCAAGCCCCTCCGAGCCTGCCTGGGGATGGAGGAGCAAGGGGGGGGGGGGACTCCGTGCATGTAAGCGGGATTGTTACTCTTACACAGCCAGAGCCCGGGTGCCCCTGCTGAGGGTCAGGCCCCATTATGCCCTGTGCTGTACGTGGTCCCTGCCTCAGACACCTCATAATCGAGGTCATGGCGAGCTGTAACAGGTGGATGAGGCAAACAGGAGGTGTGAAGGGAGCCTGGGGTAGCAGTGCCGCAAACCAGCTGCTGTCTGATAAGCAGGTGGTCTCACACCTAGACCTGCAGGGGGTCCAGGGAGACGATCTACGTCTGCTGCTGCAGGGTTCTTCCAACTTCTTTGGTGTTGGTTGCTGTCAGAGACAAGCCGGGCTAGATGGGCCTGGGGTCAGATCCAGCCTGGTCATTCCGCATGCTGTCGTTAGCTGGTTAGGCTCCAGCACGCAGCACACAAGTAGCTATGGAACTCCCGGCTGCATGATGCCGCGGCAAATAGCTCCAGAGTCCATTGAGACCAAGCTGGCCCCTCAAGGGGACCCTTTAGTGCACAGGTGAGACGCACCGGTAGGAGGGCCTCAGACGCTTACAAAGTCAGGGTTACCCTTATCCTCTGGACAAAGATTCCTAGATTCCAGGGCCTGTCCAGTCTGATCCCCGGCACCACGCCAGCCATAGGGAGCCCCAAGTTAATCCCTGGTTGAACTAGAGCAGAGCTTTTAGACAAACCTCCTGTCCAAACTGAAAACTGCCAGCGCTGGAGAGTCATCAGCCCTGTGTCTGTCAAGCCGGCTCCTCTCCCCAGCCTGTGAATTGCTTCCAAACAGCTCCTCAATACAAGCAGCGTTTTAATCACCTCCTTCTGCAGCTGATACAATGCCAAGGATTTTAATGCAGAGTCACATGGTTCCTGACCAGATCTGTACCAGAAATGGGACCTAATCGGACAGCAGCATCTTATTAGATAATTCCTAATGACACCAGTGCGGTTTCCTCTTCCTCTGTAAACTGCATGAACCCTTAATGTGAACTCTCGCTACCAGACCATTATAATGACCCTGGACTGGACAAAGCCCTGGGGACAGCTCCAGTACATACATATTGTGGTGATGATTTGTTTAACATTTAGATTGTGAAAGTGCTGAGGGACCAAGTGGCTTGGGACAAACTGTGCCGGGTGCTGCCCAGACCCTGACCGAGATCAGGGCTCTTTTGTGCTGGGCAATGTGCAGACAGCAGCCGAGATCAGGGCCCTGCCATGTTGGCTGCTGTGCAGACCCCAACCGAGATCAGAGTGTCGTTGTGCCAGACACTGCCCAGACCCCCGAGATCAGGGCCCTATCATGCCAGGCGCTGCCCAGACCCCAACCGAGATCAGGGCCTTGTCACGCTGGGCGCTGCCCAGACCCCGCCTGAGATCAGGGCCCTGTCGTGCCGAGCGCTGTCCAGACCCCAACCAAGATCAGGGCCCCATCACGCCGGGCGCTGCCCAGACCCCAACCAAGATCAGGGCCTTGTCACGCTGGGCGCTGCCCAGACCCCGCCTGAGTTCAGGGCCCTGTCGTGCCGAGCGCTGTCCAGACCCCAACCAAGATCAGGGTCCTGTAGTGCCGAGCGCTGTCCAGACCCCAACCAAGATTAGGGCCCCATCACGCCGGGCACTGTCCAGACCCCAACCAAGATCAGGGCCCTGTCGTGCCAAGCGCTGTCCAGACCCCAACCAAGATCAGGGCCCTGTCACGTCAGACGCTGCTCAGTCCCCAACCAAGATCAGGGCCCTGTCGTGCCGAGCGCTGTCCAGACCCCAACCAAGATCAGGGCCCTGTCGTGCCGAGCGCTGTCCAGACCCCAACCAAGATCAGGGCCCTGTCACGTCAGACGCTGCTCAGTCCCCAACCAAGATCAGGGCCCTGTCGCGCCGGGCTCTGCACAGACGCCGCCTGAGATCAGGGCCCTGTTGTGCCGGGCTGGATGCCGCCCAGACATCTAGGAAATGACAGATCTGCCTCAAAGAGCACCATGTGTACAGGACAAGCTGTAGCCAGAGGATGGGGGGCAGGGTGAGAAAACGAGGAGGAGGTGTGTCAATCACTGTGACACCCTCAAATGTTCACTGAGTCTGAGGCCAGAGGGACTGTTCTACTCATCCAGTCTGCCCCCCTGCAGAGTGCCACCAGCAATCCGCCCCCGTGACTCCTGCAGCCGCCTAGAACCTCGGGCTGAGAGAAAGACCAAGCCCCTCCTTTCGAAAGGCTCCATTTAAGGACTTTGAGTGATGGGGAACCCGCCACAGCTCGGGGTGACTTACTCCAAGAGTTAATTCCCCTCACTCTTAAAATACACTCTGTACGTCTAGCCTGAACTGTAGGCCCTGTGCATTATCTATTAGGTGTATTACAGTAGCATCTAGGAGCCCCGTTGTGCTGTAAATAGGTGTATTATGGTAGTGCCTGAGAGCCCCAGCCCAGGACCCCATGTGCTGGGTGCTGCATGGACACAGAACAGAGCCCCTGGCCCAAGGAGCTCACGGGCTCAGGATAAGACTCAGATTGGTGCCCCAGCCTGACACAGCTCTGCTGACACCCACCCAGTGAGGATAGAGCTTGTCCATGGAGGGGGTGTCTGGTGCTGTCACTCATGTCGGCTGGGGAGATGGTGACTGTTCTTGTTGGGGTGACAGCGTAACTCCGCCGGGGCAGCCTCCGTGTGTGGACACAGGCTAAGACGAGAGACAGTGTCTGGATACAGGCAGGTAGCACAAGGGGATGAGCAGCCCGCCCCCTGCCCCCTCGCCCCCCAGCAGCCTCACCCTCGTCAGGGCTTTTCTTGGGCTCTGGCAGAGCATGGTTCTCAGGGGAGAGCTGGGGGGCTGTTTCCAGGAGGAGGGGAAGCACCAAGGGGCCAGTTTGGAAGTGTCCCCAGCGGGTGCTAGAGGCTGGGATCCGGGGCCCACAGGAGACAGGAGCTGAGGTTGCAGCCGTGAGTGAGAGATGCGTGGTAGGGTAGGGATAGGGCATCCATGGCCTTACAGCAGAGCCCAACAGCTCCTGTTGGATGCACTAGAGAAGGGGGCCAGCGGAGGGGTGCAGAGAAGGGGGCTGGTGCAAGCAGAGAAGGGAGCCGGTGGAGGGGTGCAGAGAAGGGAGCTGGTGGAGGGATGCAGAGAAGGGGGCCGGTGGAGGGATGCAGAGAAGGGAGCCAACGGAGGGATTCAGAGAAAGGGGTCTGTGGAGGGGTGCAGAGAAGGGAGCCAATGGAGGGATGCAGAGAAGGGGGCCGGTGGAGGGATGCAGAGAAGAGAGCTGGTGGAGGGATGCAGAGAAGGGGGCTGATGGAGGGGTGCAGAGAACGGGGCTGGGGGAGGGGTGCAGAGAAGGGAGCTGGCGGAGGGGTGCAGAGAAGGGGGCTGGTGGAGGGGTGCAGAGAAGGGGGTCTGTGGACGGGTGCAGAGAAGGGAGCTGGCGGAGGGGTGCAGAGAAGGGGGCTGGTGGACGGGTGCAGAGAAGGGGGTCTGTGGACGGGTGCAGAGAAGGGAGCTGGTGGAGGGATGCAGAGAAGGAGGTCTGTGGAGGGGTGCAGAGAAGGGGGTCTGTGGAGGGATGCAGAGAAGGGAGCTGGTTGAGGGATGCAGAGAAGGGGGCCGGTGGAGGGGTGCAGAGAACGGGCCGGGGGAGGGGTGCAGAGAAGGGGGCCGGTGGAAGGATTCAGAGAAGGGGGTCGGTGGAGGGTGTGATGGAGTAGGGGCTGTCTTCATGGGGGATGGGAGAGCAGGGGAGGACTTTAGGGGATGGACAATACCTGAGCCTGTAACCTGAGCTAGGCAAGGGGGGTAGGAGGTCAACACCTTTGCCCGGGAAGCTGGACAAAGGAAGGGGCTGGCTGGAGGGGGTTAGTTTCAGTTTCGGTTTGGGGCTGGGTGGGCGGAATTCAGGGTATCCTAGCTAGGACCCAAGCACCCTGAACCCCCAGAAGGACTCGACTGAGGGGTCCTGGTTGTGCCTCCAAGCTCTGCTGTAACCTGCGTTCCTGTTGTCCAATAAACCTTCTGTTTTACTGGCTGGCTGAGAGTCACTGAGAGTCCCAGGAAGAGGGGTGCAGGGTTGGACTCCCCCACACTCCGTGACAGAAGGATGCAGAGAAGGGGGCCGGTGGAGGGATGGAGAAGAAAGGAGCCAGTAGAGAGATGCAGAGAAGGGAGCTGGCGGAGGGATGCAGAGAAGGGAGCCGGTGGAGGGATGGAGAGAGAAGGGAGCCGGCGGAGGGATGCAGAGAAGGGGGCTGGCGGAGGGATGCAGAGAAGGGGGCCAGTGGAGGGGTGCAGAGAAGGGGGCCGGCGGAGGGGTGCAGAGAAGGGGGCCGGTGGAGGGATGCAGAGAAGGGAGCCGGTGGAGGGATGCAGAGAAGGGGGCCAGTGGAGGGGTGCAGAGAAGGGAGCCGGTGGAGGGATGGAGACAGAAGGGAGCCTGTGGAGGGATGCAGAGAAGGTTTGCGTGTGTGGAGCGATGGGAAAGGGTCTCTCAGAGATGTCCTGCAGGAAGAGTCAGCAAGTCTGGATTTGAGGCCTGTGCTGAAGATGACACCTGGATTATAGGCTGTGACGTTATTGATATAAACTGGGACTATACAGAACATGGTTTGCAACCCAGCTCCTGTAGTGGCACCAAATCTATGTAAAGGGGGTCATATAAGGTGTGTAGGGCCAGGTTCTGGGTTGCTGGTTATGATTATGGGGTCTGTGTGCATGTGTCATTTTGTAGTTGAAGTTATGAGTATTGGCTCTACACTGTCTGTATTTCAAATTTGTGCTGTGCTTCTGGGTGACACCCCAGACAAGTTGGTGTTAGTTCTGCCCAGCCTGCTTGATGGCCCATTAAGGACCATCAGCTACACAACTGACCCATTGAGAGGAGGCAGATACGCCTTGTGACTCAGCAGGGTGTGCAGGGACTTGCCCATGTGACTCCAGACTCCATCTTGCTGTAATTTTCCACAGTAAGAACAAAGAGGTGTTTTTACATCTGGAAAAGCCTATAAAAGGCTGATGCCTCATCTCCATCTGGTCTTCAATCCTGCTTCTTACCTCTGGAGGGACTTTGCTACAAACTGAAGCTCTGCACAAGGGACTGAATGACCCATCCCAGTGGGGGATGTTCCAGAGACTTGATTTAAACCTGCAGTTTACTCCATCACTGCTACAAGCCTGAACTAAGAACTTTGCCATCACTGTATGAAATTGATTCCATTTAACCAATTCTAGCTCTCATCTCTACCTTTTTCCCTTTTATGAATAAACCTCTAGATTTTAGATTCTAAAGGATTGGCAACAGCGTGATTTGTGGGTAAGATCTAATGTGTATGAACCTTTTTCTTTTACTGGGGTGTTGGTTTTATAACCATTCATCCCCAGGACGAGTGGCACTGGTGGGGATACTGGGAGACTGGAGTGTCTATGGAAATTGCTTGTGTGACTTGTGCTTAGCCAGTGGGGTGAAACCAAAGTCCTCTTTATCTGGCTGGTTTGGTGCCTTAGAGGTGGAAGAACCCCAGCCTGGGGCTGTGACTGCCCTGTTTGAGCAGTTGGTCCTGAACTGGCACTCTCAGTTGGGTCCCTCCAGAACCGCATCATCACAGTGGCCTAAGCGCCAGGCAGGGCGTTGGTGGTGGCCACAGTGGTAAGAAAGGAGGTAGCCGCTGGGGGGGAGATTAGCTCTGTTTCTTCCATGCTGTGCTTGAGCGGACGGCTAGACTCTGCGAGGGGTGTCAGAGACGGGCTGGGATTTCAGTTTCGCCGGAAGGAGACGTGTCTGAGTCGTGGGCAGAGGGATGGCAGCTGAATTGTGGTGGTGGGTGAGATTCCCCAGAGAGAAACGCCGCACCCCGGGTCTCCTTCCAGCGCTGCCCACAGTAAGGAATGCCCTCGCCAGACGGGCACATACTGACCTGTTAGCCCCCCGGAGATGCTAAACAGATGGAGCCTCTCCCGTCAAGGCAGGGACTCTCGTCGCTGGTTTTGGAGTCCTCTCCACTTTGTCGTGGCCCCTAGAAGTGGGCGCACCTGAGCGGGATGCTGGATCCCAGGCACAGCCTGCGAGGTGCCCACTGAAAGGGCTGGTGCCTGTTGTTATTCCAGGTCCAAGAGAACCTCAGCTCCTCTCCCCAGGGGCCAGGGATCTGCCCAGGAGCGTGGGGGTAAGAGTGGGATGCTCCCGGCCCTTTCCCAGAGTTGGGCACAAAGCGAGGTCTCCACCCCTGCGTGGCACCCGCCAGCCCACACACAGGGCTGGCCCCCACTCTGATTTCCGCCTGTGAAAGCGCCGAGCGGCCGCTGGCAGGGCTGGGGGCGCACAGGGGGCTGATTTTAGCTGGTATGTTTTGAAGAAAGTTGAGATTTCACCAGCAGCGGCTCCCCCCCGCCTCCTGTGTGGGCTTGGCCTGCCAGCCGCAGGTGAGAGCCATGGCTTTCTGGACTGGCCAGGGAGCCTCTGCGGCCAGGGGGAGACCCACAGAGGGCACCCAGCTGTGGGAGAGACAGGGCCATGCCAGGGCTGTCCCAGCTGCTGGACCCATGGGGTGGAAGTGGCCGTGCTGGGGCCTGGTGACCCTGCCCTCTCCTGTGCCCTGCGAGATTTGTGCCCTGGTTCCCAGGGGGGTGGAGCTGCCCCGAAGAGCCCCCCGCTGCTGAGGCAACGGGCGAGGCTGGAGTCCGAGTTCTGCTGCAGGCGTTTACCCGAGAGGGGCTTCTGCCTCTGCTGCTTTCGCGGAGCCTGGGACGGTGCAAACAGCCCTGCGCCCAGCCGGCCACTTCTCTCACCCAGTGACTCCCCGCTGGCCGCTGCCTCTGGGATCAGCAGTGCCAAGGCTCCCGTGCCCCGCAGCACAGCGCCCCTGGCGCCCCGGGACCACGGGGCCAGCGCAGAGGGCAGGGGAATCACACCCCGTCTGAGCCCCCACCCTGCTCCTCACAGCAGAGTGCCCCCTAGTGCCACGCTGGGACACTGCGGTCACCCCCCTGTCTGAGCCCCCCACCCTGCTCCTCACAGCACAGTGCCCCCTAGTGTCATGCTGGGACACTGCGATCACCCCCCTGTCTGAGCCCCCCACCCTGCTCCTCGCAGCAGAGTGCCCCCTAGTGCCACGCTGGGACACTGCAGTCACCCCCCTGTCTGAGCCCCCCACCCTGCTCCTCACAGCAGAGTGCCCCCTAGTGCCATGCTGGGACACTGCGGTCACCCCCCTGTCTGAGCCTCCCACCCTGCTCCTCGCAGCAAAGTGCCCCCTAGTGCCACGCTGGGACACTGCAGTCACCCCGTATCTGAGCCCCCCACCCTGCTCCTCACAGCACAGTGCCCCCTAGTGCCACGCTGGGACACTGCAGTCACCCCGTGTCTGAGCCCCCCACCCTGCTCCTCGCAGCAAAGTGCCCCCTAGTGCCACACTGGAACACTGCGGTCACCCCCATGTCTGAGCCCCCCACCCTGCTCCTCACAGCACAGTGCCCCCTAGTGCCACGCTGGGACAACTGCAGTCACCCCCCTGTCTGAGCCCCCCACCCTGCTCCTCACAGCACAGTGCCCCCTAGTGCCATGCTGGGACACTGCGGTCACTCCCCCCCCCCCGTCTGAGCCCCACACCCTGCTCCTCGCAGCAGAGTGCCCCCTAGTGCCACGCTGGGACACTGCAGTCACCCCCCTGTCTGAGCCCCCCACCCTGCTCCTCACCGCAGAGTGCCCACTAGTGCCATGCTGGGACACTGCGGTCACACCCTGTCTGAGCCCCCCACCCTCCTCCCCGCAGCAGAGTGCCACCTAGTGCCACGCTGGGACACTGTGGACACCCCTGTCTGAGACTCCCACCCTGCTCCTCTAGCACGGCGCCTCCTAGTGCCACACTGGGACACTGCAGTCACCCCCCTGTCTGAGCCCCCCACCCTGTTCCCCACAGCAGAGTGCCCCCTAGTGCCATATTGGGACACTGCAGTCACCCCCCTTTCTGAGCCCCTCACCCTGCTCCCCGCTGCAGAGTGCCCCCTAGTGCCACGCTGGCACACTGCAGTCACCCCCATGTCTGAGACTCCCACCCTGCTCCTCACAGCAGAGTGCCCCCTAGTGCCACACTGGGACACTGCGGTCACCCCCCATCTGAGCCCCCCACCCTGCTCCTCACAGCACAGTGCCCCCTAGTGCCACACTGGGACACTGCGGTCACCCCCCGTCTGAGCCCCCCACCCTGCTCCCTGCAGCAGAGTGCCCCCTAGTGCCACACTGGAACACTGCGGTCACCCCCCGTCTGAGCCCCCCACCCTGCTCCTCACAGCACAGTGCCCCCTAGTGCCACGCTGGGACACTGTGGTCACCCCCCGTCTGAGCCCCCCACAACCTGCTCCCCACAGCACAGTGCCCCCTAGTGCCACACTGGAACACTGCGGTCACCCCCCGTCTGAGCCCCCCACCCTGCTCCTCACAGCACAGTGCCCCCTAGTGCCACACTGGAAACACTGCGGTCACCCCCCGTCTGAGCCTCCCACCCTGCTCCTCACAGCAGAGTGCCCCCTAGTGCCACGCTGGGACACTGCAGTCACCCTCCTGTCTGAGCCCCCCACCCTGCTCCTCACAGCACAGTGCCCCCTAGTGCCACACTGGGACACTGCGGTCACCCCCCGTCAGAGCCCCCCACCCTGCTCCTCACAGCACAGTGCCCCCTAGTGCCACACTGGGACACTGCAGTCACCCCCCTGTCTGAGCCCCCCACCCTGCTCCTCACAGCAAAGTGCCCCCTAGTGCCACACTGGAACACTGCGGTCACCCCCCGTCTGAGCCCCCCACCCTGCTCCTCACAACAGAGTGCCCCCTAGTGCCATGCTGGGACACTGCAGTCACCCCCCTGTCTGAGCCCCCCACCCTGCTCCTCACAGCAGAGTGCCCCCTAGTGCCATGCTGGGACACTGCAGTCACCCCATGTCTGAGCCCCCCACCCTGCTCCTCACAGCAGAGCGCCCCCTAGTGCCATGCTGGGACACTGCAGTCACCCCCTGTCTGAGCCCCCCCACCCCTGCTCCTCACAGCGCAGCGCCCCTATCTGCCTCCTCTCAATGGGTCAGTTGTGTAGCTGATGGTCCTTAATGGGCCATCAAGCAGGCTGGGCAGAGCTGACAGCAACTTGTCTGGGGTGTCACCCAGAAGCACAGAACAAATTTGAAATACAGACAGTGTAGAGCCAATACTCATAACTTCAACTACAAAATGACACATGCACACAGACCCCATAATCATAACCAGCAACCCAGAACCTGGCCCTACACACCTTATATGACCCCCTTTACATAAGATTTGGTGCCACTACAGGAGCTGGGTTGCATCCATGTTCTATATGGTCCCAGTTTATATCAATAACATTACAGCCCCCCCTAGTGCCACACTGAGACACTGCGGTCACACCCCGTGTGAGCCCCCCACAACCTGCTCCCCACAGCACGGCGCCCCCCTAGTGCCACACTGAGACACTGCGGTCACACCCCGTGTGAGCCCCCCACAACCTGCTCCCCACAGCACAGCACCCCCCAGTGCCACACTGAGACACTGCGGTCACACCCCGTGTGAGCCCCCCACAACCTGCTCCCCACAGCACAGCGCCCCCTAGTGCCACACTGAGACACTGCGGTCACACCCATCTGAGCCCCTCACCCTGCTCCTCACAGCACAGCGCCCCCTAGTGCCACACTGAGACACTGCGGTCACACCCCGTGTGAGCCCCCCACAACCTGCTCCCCACAGCACAGCGCCCCCTAGTGCCACACTGAGACACTGCGGTCACACCCATCTGAGCCCCTCACCCTGCTCCTCACAGCACAGCGCCCCCCTAGTGCCACACTGAGACACTGCGGTCACACCCCGTGTGAGCCCCCCACAACCTGCTCCCCACAGCACAGCGCCCCCTAGTGCCACACTGAGACACTGCGGTCACACCCCGTGTGAGCCCCCCACAACCTGCTCCCCACAGCACAGCGCCCCCTAGTGCCACACTGAGACACTGCGGTCACACCCATCTGAGCCCCTCACCCTGCTCCTCACAGCACAGCGCCCCCTAGTGCCACACTGAGACACTGCGGTCACACCCCGTGTGAGCCCCCCACAACCTGCTCCCCACAGCACAGCACCCCCTAGTGCCACACTGAGACACTGCGGTCACACCCCGTGTGAGCCCCCCACAACCTGCTCCCCACAGCACAGCGCCCCCTAGTGCCACACTGAGACACTGCGGTCACACCCATCTGAGCCCCCCACAACCTGCTCCCCACAGCACGGCGCCCCCTGGCACTGTGCCGGAGCCCGCACTGACTCCGAGATGAGGGTGCCCCCTACTAAGCCCCTGCGGCAGGGTGCCCTGGGCACTGGGCTAGGACAGCGGGGTCGGCATTGCCTGCAAGGGCAGAGCACCCGCTGCTGAGCCCTCCCATTCAAGTGTGGAGCTGGCCCAGCCCTCTGACCGGCCCCCAGCTCATGGGGCTGCAGGACTCATGTCTTTCCTGCCCCCACCCTCAGGTCCCACACCATGATCAGCGACCAAACCTGCTGCCCTGTTCCCAGGGGTCTCCTGCACCAGAGTCAGGGGCCTGCTCCCCTCATAGCATGGCCCTCTCCCTCTCCTCCCCCACCTCCTGTTCCCCTCCCCAGCATAGGCCCCTTCGGCCCCCTGCCCGCTCCTCCCCACGGTTCATCAGGACCCGCTCTGGCTGGGGTGAGATCATTGCAGGGGGGCGGGGGCTGCAAACAGCTGGGACCACTTCACGTCTGGGTTTGTTGACTTCAGCGCTCGGCAAAACAGAGATAAATCCCCCGTGTTGAGGCCCTGGCTGGTGCCAGAGCCAAATGAATTCCATGTGAGCTGGGTAATGGCCGGGGGCGGGCAGGGGCGAGGGAGCGCGGCAGCATCCGCTTCCCGCACCGCCTGGCGTGCTCCAGCCCCGGCCACACCGGGTGGTGCCACAAGGATCCCAAAGCGCCGAGCTGAGGATCCTGCCCCCAAACCGCTCCCCTCCCCGTCCCACGCCTGGGCCCCGGCCCCAGCCCCAGCCCCGGCTCTCTCGGCTCCCTGCACACGCCGTGGCCTTGGAAGGCAGGAGCAGGAGGCTGATGGAAAATGATTTCTGTGCGGTGGGAAGAGAGCCGGGCCCCGCCCTGCGCCTGACACGCCTGCTGTACTGAGCCCCCTCCCTGGGGCTGTCCTTTCCTGCCCCAATCCATTCCTTCTGCCCCTCGCTTAGGGCCCCCCCATGGGACCAGCCCCAGCCTTGTCCACGTGGAGGGGGCATCACCTCCCAGCCGGGAACCAGGCCAACAAGACAGACTCTGGAGGAGCCCTGACCCCTGCCCTCCCCAGCGTGGCAGGACCCAATCTCCAGACAGGGCACGATGCCCCATGCTGTCGCTGCCCACCATCACTCACTTGCACAATGCCCTGGGAGTGCCGCAAAGCACTCGCGTCTCTGGGCCCCGCGACCCCATCTCCGGCCCCAGCACAGCCCCACGAGTTCTGAGGGGGCCACACAGGGCGGTTCATATCCCCCGGCCGAGGGCGCCAGCCGGGCTGGGGAGGGCAGGACCAAGCTGGCAAAAGGCCGGACTTTGTGCAGCAACCCCCTTCCCATGGGGCCATGCCAGGGCCACCAGCACCAAGTTCTACCCCTGGAGCTAAAGCAGCAGCTCTGCTCCTTGCTGCCAGTAGTAGGCTGTTATCCACTCATGGAGCACATGCTTGGCTGGGAGTTGCATTTACCCCCACGGTGCCGCCAGCCCGCAGGGATCTCTGGGTCACCCGGCTGTGAGTTGGTCTGACCCCATCCCTGGGGGGCAGGCCCCGTTGTTCTCCCTCTGCTGCTGTCTCCCACACTCTCAGCATCAGGGCAGGGTTCTGTGGTGCCCCGCCGTGGGGCTGGGAGGGGCAGGGGGGGACTGATGGGCAATCTGGGGCCAGCTGCCAGGTCGTCCGGGGCCCAGCTGCTCTCCACGGCTGGGGGACGTCTTCCAGCTCCCACTCCCACTTCTCGAGCCAGCTGAAAGTGCCCGGGAGTCAGTGTGTTGGCCTGGAGGCGGCCCAGGAACGGGTGACATGACCCAGGGCTGACACGCCAGCCGTCGCGGGCCTGTCCCGCCAGACCCAGTGTCCGCGTGTGCGTCTGTCGGAGCCGGGCAGCGCCCATGTGCACACGGGTGAGTCTAGCTCCCCACAGGGCCTCCCCCAAACCCACTGGGACTGGCACAGGCTGCCGGCCCCCACCCGCCCCGAGGAGAGGGCGGAAAGAACCGGGGCTGGGTGGGAGGCGTCTGCTTCCAATTAGCTCCACTCCCTCCCTTCAGAGACAGGAACTGAGGAAACCTGAGTGCTCCCCTCCCTCCCCAGCATGGCCCCCCTTGGCCCCCTGCCTGCTCCTCTCCCCAGCAGAGCCCCCCTCAGCCCCCCTCCTGCTCCCCTCCCCAGCACAGCCCCCCTTGGCCCCCTGCCTGCTCCTCTCCCCAGCAGAGCCCCCCTCAGCCCCCCTCCTGCTCCCCTCCCCAGCACAGCCCCCCTCAACCCCCCTTCTGCTCCCCTCCCCAGCACGGCCCCCCTTGGCCCCCTGCCTGCTCCTCTCCCCAGCTCAACCCCCTCCTCCTCCCCTCCCCAGCACAGCCCCCCCTCAGTCCCCCTCCTGCTCCCCGCCCCAGCAAGGCCCCCCTCAGCCCCCTGCCTGCTCCTCTCCCCAGCACAGCCCCCCTCAACCCCCCTCCTGCTCCCCTCCCCAGCACAGCCCCCCTTGGCCCCTTCCCTGCTCCTCTCCCCAGCTCAACCCCCTCCTCCTCCCCTCCCCAGCAAGGCCCCCCTCAGCCCCCCTCCTGCTCCCCTCCCCAGCACAGCCCCCCTCAGCCCCTCTCCTGCTCCCCTCCCCAGCACAGCCCCCCTCAGCCCCCCTCCTGCTCCTCTCCCCAGCACAGCTCCCCTCAGCCCCCCCAGCCCCCTGCCTGCTCCTCCTCCCATCTCCTGTTCCCCTCCCCAGCACAGTCCCCCTCTTTTGGCCAGGGTCGCACTGGGTCCCTGCAGGGGTACTCCACCTGCCCCTGGAGGAGGGGGGGCAGGGCCTGAAGTGCCTGCACACTCAGGTCCATGTCTTCCATCTCCAGGCCCTGCAGAGGCTCCTGTTTGGTGCGGGTAGTCCGGCGTGGAGCGTATTGGCGCACGCCTTCCTCCGCCACTTCCGAGGGCTCCGATACGACCGGCAGCTCTTTTACCTCCATCCGAGAGGTCTTCCGCGAGACCTCTCCGGGCTGCCGGTCTTCTACCAAGACCTCCTCCGGACCTGGAAGCTCTTTTCAACGACCAGGTCCGTGGCGGCCACCGTGGGGGTTGACCTCCTCGCGGAGCCCCTGCTACACAATCCCCAGCTCCGTGTGCAGGTGGCGGAGTCCCCCGCGGTGCGCCAGAGGCTGGTCTTGGCGGGAGTCACCAGGGTCGGAGACCTCCTGGACTACGACCAGGGCGACTGGCTGGATCCCCTGACGCTCGCTCAGCGCATGGGGCTCTCCAGACCTCGTACTCCCCAGCGCGTACTTCAGGAGGTGAAGGCCGCTTTACTGCCTGCTGCTCGGGCTTACCTCGACCGGGTCCTGCGAGAGGGCACGCCCCGCCCACCCCCCACCCCAGGCCCTGTGGACTTTTTTATAGGGCCCCTGCCCCGTGGACCCAATCGGCCCCCTCACCCTTTGACTGCTGGCCGGCTGCATGATCTGCAGCCGGTTCTGTTCCAGACCGCGCCACGGAAACATCTGTACACACTCGTGCTCCACACCCTTCACTACCTCACCCTCGCGTCCCGCCCCGATACCAAATGGCGGGACCTCCTGCCACCTCTCGAGGGTGAGGAGCCCCGGTGGGCCAGCTTGTACTCTGCCCTGGTCCCAAGGCCCGCCAGGGATATTAGTTGGCGGCTCCTTCATGGGGCCGTGAGCACGGGCGTGTACTTGGCGCGATTCACCCGTCCCTAGCACCTGCCCTTTCTGTGGGGAGAAGGAGACCTTGGCGCACATTTATTTGGAGTGCGCCAGGTTGCAGCCCCTGTTCCGGCTCCTCTTGAATATCTTATTGCGTTTTTGGTTGCACTTTTCCCCCTCACCTTTTTATCTACACGCTCCACATCCGTGGCCCCACGAAGTCGCCGGATCTCCTTCTCAACCTCCTCTTGGCCCTGGCCAAACTGGCCATCTACAACACCAGGGAGAGGAGGTTGGCCGGGGATTTCCTGCGACTGTAGGGCCTGTTTCCGTTCCTCTGTCTGCTCACGCATCCGGGCAGAGTTCCTCTGGGCGGCGTCCACTGGCTCCCTTGACGCCTTCGAGGAGCAGCGGGCGTTGTCCGGGGTTCTCTGCTCGGTGTCCCCATCAGGTTCCCTTCGTTTGGCCCTATGACCTCACTCCCGATCCTGTTTTTTCATTAGTTGTCCCCCATAATTACTTGGTGTCCCAGACCTGTGGGTCCTCCCCTTAGGCTGGGGGGAGGCCCTTTAGAAGTGGGCGGGCTTCGCCCCCCGCCCCCGCTGGAGGCCAATAGGACAGTCCCCCTCATTCCCCCACCACTCCTCCCCCCTTCTCCCCTTCCTCTTCCCGTCAGCCCCCATCTGGTCCCCCCCACACTCCTTCCTCTCACTCCTGACCACCTGGCTCTGAGTGGGGGGGGGGCTCTCTTCCAGGCTTGGGGTGGGAAATGTGAGGTGCTGGGGGCCCTGCCTCGGGGCTGGGATGAAGCATGTCAAACATAGGGGCCTCTTTCCTCAGCCCCCAACCCCAAGGTGAGGTCCCCCCGGACCAGAGCTCCCCCTTTGCCCCTAGCCCCCTGCCCCTGGGAGCAGAGCCTCTGGGAGGGGCCCCACACCCCTTCCTGCCCTGTGAGCCTGGCCTCAGCCCGGGGCCTTCACCAGCCGGGCCAGAGAGGCACCCGGGGGCTCTGCCAGGACTGGGCTCCCCCAGAGATCCTGGCAGCTGTGGGGCCCCCCTGTGAAGTTATTGATATAAACTGGGACCATATAGAACATGGGTTGCAACCAAGGTCCTGTAGTGGCACCAAATCCTAGGTAAAGGGGGTCATATAAGGTGTCTAAGACCAGGTTATGGATTACTGGTTATGATTATGCTGTCTGTATCATTTTGTAGTTGAAGTTATGAGTATTGGCTGTATGCTGTCTGTATTTCAAACTTGTGTTGTGTTACTGGGAAAGATCCCAGACAAGTTGGTGTCAGCTCTGTTTAGCCTGCTTTATGGCCCATTAAGGACTATCAGCTACACAACTGACCCATTGAGAGGAGGCAGATACGCCTTGTGACTCAGCAGGGTGTGCAGAAACTGGCCCATGTGACTGCAAACTCCATTTTGCTGTAATTTTCCTCAGTAAGAACAAAGAAGTGTTCTTACACCTGGAAGTGCCTATATAAGGCTGATGCCTCATCTCCATCTTGTCTTCAATCCTGCTTCTTACCTCTGGAGGGACTTTGCTACAAACTGAAGCTCTGAACAAAGGACTGAATGACCCATCCCAGCGGGGGATGTTCTCCAGAGACTTGATCTGAACCTGCAGTTTACTCCATCACTGCTACAAGCCTGAACTAAGAACTGTGCCATTAGTGTATGGAATTGATTCCATTTAACCAATTCTAGCTCTCATCTCTATCTTTTTCCTTTTACGAATAAACCTTTAGATTTTAGATTCTAAAGGATTGGCCACAGCGTGATTTGTGGGTAAGATCTGATGTGTATATTGACCTGGGTCTGGGGCTTGGTCCTTTGGGATCGAACCTTTTTCTTTTACTGGGGTGTTGGTTTTCATAACCATTCATCCCCAGGACGGGTGGCACTGGTGGTGACATGGGGAGACTGGAGTGTCTAAGGAAATTGCTTGTGTGACTTGTGGTTAGCCAGTGGGGTGAAACCGAAGTCCTTTTTGTCTGGCTGGTTTGGTTTGCCTTAGAGGTGGAAAAACCCCAGCCTTGGGCTGTGACTGCCCTGTTTAAGCAATTGGTCCTGAATTGGCACTCTCAGTTGGGTCCCACCAGAACCGCATCGTCACACCCCCCAGACCCAATCCCCCCCCAGGGATCTGATTCCTGGCAGCCCCAGGCCTCCCCTCCAGGCCCAATCCCCCAGAGATCCTGGCAGCCCCAGGTCACCCCAGACCCAACCCCCAGGGAGCCTGGCAGCCCAAGGCCCCCCCTCCAGGCCCAATCCCCCTGAAATCCTGGCAGCCCCAGGTCCCCCTAGACCCAACCCCCAGAGATCCTGGCAATCCCAGGTCCCCAACCCCTAGGAAGCCTGGCAGCCCCAGGCCCCCCTTCCAGGCCCAATCCCCCGGAGATCCTGGCAGCCCCAGGCCCCCCCAGACCCAATTCCCCAGGAAGCCTGGCAGCCCAAGCCCCCCCTGCCCGATCCCCATGGCTCCTCCAGGCTCAGCAGCACTGGCTGTGGGTGGTTCCCCAGGTCAGGCCCCTGGTGACGGGTTCAGCCCCGTGGTCCTGTCCCTGGCAGGATGTGGCCGGCACTGGCCCTCTGCTCCCGTTCCTGGACCCACCCGCCCGTACCCCAGCCCAGGACTGAGCTCCCCCAGAGATCCTGGCAGCCGTGGGGCCCCCCCAGACACAATTCCCCCCCAGGGATCCGATTCCTGGCAGCCCCAGGTCCCCCCTCCAGGCCCAATCCCCCAGAGATCCTGGCAGCCCCAGGTCTCCCCTCCAGGCCCAATCCCCCAGAGATCCTGGCAGCTCCAGACCCCCCCTCCAGGCCCAATCCCCCAGAGATCCTGGCAGCTCCAGGCCCCCCCAGGCCCTGGCTGTGCTGGGGGTGAAGGCGGGAAGGGGAAATGCCCCAGTGAGGGAGAGGGGAACACCGCCCCCCGGCTCACCCCACACACCCAGCGGCCTCCCCCGGGACTGAGCGTTCCCCTCCCCCCCAACCCTGTCCTGGGGAATCGGGGCCATGGACACCAGCTCCGAAGTGCCCTGGGTTCACCCTTCCCCCAGCAATTCAGTGGTGCCCCTCAGTCCCGACTCACAGCCCCTGTCCCTCTGCTCTCCAAAGTCCCCCTCAGAGCAGACTGCCAGATATGGGCTGGTTTTGTGATGGGGCCTGGAGGTGAATCCAGATGCCTGGTGGCCTGTCACCAGTTCATGAACCTCCCGGGTCCCTCGTGAACGGCTGTCTGGAAACCTCCCTGGCTGTTCCCTGAATGCGGCCCCCAGGTGTCCGACGTGTGGGCCTGGCCAAGCAGCAGCTGGGGGGCACAGCACTGAGCTGGGGAGGCAGGGCAGGGGCACTGGTGCACAATGAATAACTTCCTGCTGCTTGCAGAGCAACATCTGGGCTGGCACAGCTGGGGCCGCGGGTTTCCAGCTGTGGTCAGCTGCAAAACTCAACCCCTTCATTATCTCCCCACACTGCATGAGGTGGGCAACACAGCCTGGGCCACATGCCACGGTGAGATTCCTGCAGGGACCTGCTGTCTGGGGCATCCCTGGGGCTCTGGGTCTTCTCACTTGGCCCCAGCAGGGGCTCCCTGCAAGATCTGTGGCTCATTATGGTAGTGCCGACAAGCCCTGAGTGAGACCCAGGGGAACCCGTTGTGCCGGGCGCTGCCCGGACCCCAACCAAAATCATGTCCCCGTGACGCTGGGCACTGCCCAGTCCCCAGCTGAGATCAGGGCCCCGTCGCGCCGGGTGCTGCCCAGACCCCAACCGAGATCCGGGCCCCGTCGCACCAGGCGCTGCCCAGTTGTCACGGAGTGTGGGGGAGTCCGGTCCTGCACCCCTCTTCCTGGGACCCACAGTGACTCTCAGCCAGCCAGTAACACAGAGGTTTATTCAATGACAGGAACAGGGTCTAAAACAGAGCTTGTAGGTACAGAGAACCAGACCCCTCGGCCGGGTCCATTCTGGGGGTCAGTGAGCCAGACCCCCACGTCTGCCCTCAGCCAGCTCCAGACTAACAACCCCCCCTAGCCCCTCCTCTCTGCTCAGCCCCTTTCCCGGGCCAGGAGGTCACCTGATCCCTTTGTCTCCAACACCTTCAGCTGGCACCTTTGCAGAGGAGGGGCCCAGGCCATCAGTTGCTAAGAGACAGAGTGTCAGGCATTTAGGTGCACTGGCCCTTTGCTCTGCCAGATACTTAAGAACTGCCATGGGGACACTGAGGCACCAACACAGTATTCAGAGAAAACATTAAGAACTTCCCCAGTTTGTCACATCTCTCCCCCCTTCGAGACCGAACTGAGCGAGGTCACTCCAGACAGTGACCTGGGGAAGTTTGAACACACCAACATTCCTATGGATGCCCCAGCATCTCTCCCATCTCTTGGTGTGAGTTACACCAGGACAGTCCAGTCTCATGCCCTCCCTTAGGTCGGGTGTGCTTGATGGCACTTGCAGGCCGCATGTGGGAAGGTTTATGCGGCTTGAACCCTTTTGCTACCCCAATACCCCTGGGGTTCAAACTGGGACGGGGTCTTCTCCCAGCACTCTGGGCTGCAATTCAGGCTCTCTTGGTTAAGAGCCCCCATCTTGGCCTTGGCCAGCTCTGGGCTTGGGAAGCCGCTTCCCACTTTGTGGCCCAGACACAACACCTCTGCCATCCCCCCTTGCACTTTTCAGCTTTTACCATCAGTTCCACCACCTTGAGGCAGCCCAGCCCCCTCTTCACCTGGGACACCTGTTCCTCCCAGGTCTGGCTAAAGATGCACATGTTATCAGTGTCTGCCAGGGCCAAGTTCTCCATTTCCCTTTGCTTGTTTAGAATCTCCCCAGGCCTAGGCATGGGGTCGGCATCGGACACTGTGATGGCTTTAAGCTTCCGATAGCCCCCACAAAACCAGATCATCCTGTCTCCCTTGGGGATCAGCCCCACGGGTGAGGCCCATGGGCTGTAAAACGGCTGGATCCCATCTATAGCCAGCAGGTCCTTGACCTCTCTCTCCAGGTTCTGGGCTGCTTTCCCAGTGACTCTGAATGGGAAACACCTGATGGGGAGATTGGCTCCCACCTCAGGGAAGAGATCCCCCTGGGGGTCTTCCCCTTTCTCCATCCAATCCTCCCTCTTCAGGTCCAGGGGTCCCCTCACTCTCCTCCCATCCAGCAGCTCTAACGGGAAGAACCCTGTGGATTCCTGGGGCACCACCAGCTGCCTCCCGATTCCCCCCAGTTCTACTTCCCCTTGGGGAGCCCATTCCCGGTACAGGAATCCCTTCTCCTGCAGGACTCTGTCCCTGCAGCCTTCCCCAAGGAGGTTTGCAGCACTGTGGCCAGCAAGTTCCCTCAGCTTCTCCAAGGAGGGATCCCTCTGCAGCTCAGTCTGGGATTCAGCAGCTGGGGCAGGGAGTGGGATCTGCTCCCTCTCGCTGGCTGGACCTGGGGTCACAGCCCCCCTGAGCCCTGTCCCTGGTAGCTCCCTTCCTGCTGTGTAATCACTTCCCAGCAGCACGTCTGGACCAGGCAAACCTGTTTGGCAGCTGACCTGCCCTGCCTGGGTGTCCCCCCACTCAGCTGGGGTCTTAGCTCCCCCCATGCTCAGCGCTGCCCTTGCTGTCCCAGTGGGGCCAGGCAGCGAGCTCTCTGCTCTGGTCACAGCATCAGAGCCAGTGTGAGCCCCCTCTCCGGTGTGCAGGGGGGCGGGGAGCATCTCTCCCTCCCACTCAGCCCCAGGGGGCTGGTTACAGGTAGGCAGGTATCCTGAGCCCAGCAGCCCCTCCCCCCTGCCAGCCAGGTCATTTGCATTTTCACTGACCATTTCCATCCTAGCCAATTGGTTCCCTGGATTAGAATTCAAACCCTCGGCCCTTACAGGAGCGGGGCCTGGATCCTGTCCCATGGGGAGACAGTCACCCCTCAACAGGGCCTCCCAGCCGATATCCTGTAGAGCCCCAACGACCAGCCAGCCCGACCCCTCCTGGGTCTGCACAGGGATCTGGGCCATAGGCAGGGTGAGGGGCTTCACCCCAGGGAACTTCACCCAGGTCCCACAGTCCCTCAGCATCTGGGGCTGCACCACCACAGTTCTCTCTGTCCCAGGGTCTTGCCCCCGCAGGCGTGTTTCCCCACTGACCCCTGGGCAGCCCCCTATGTCTCTCTGCTCCACCATCACCAGTCCACGCTGCTGCTGCTTCTCCTGCAGCTTTTCCTCAGGCTCTTGCTCTCTCTCATGGTCCTCTCGCTCTCTCGGGCTCTGCTCCCATCCTATTCGTCTCCAATCTCCTGATGGGGAACCCAATCGTGAAGACCCTCGTCTGATTGGGGACCAGACTCCCGGGGATGCCTGGCTGATGCTCCAGCTGCTCTCAGATCCTCTTGTAGCCCCATCTGGGCCAGGAATCTGCTCCTCAGAGCGGTCCTTCTCCTCCAACTGCACGATTAACTGTGCCTTGGTGAATTTCCCCACGCGTAACCCTCTCTTTGTGCACAGGATCACAATGTC
Source organism: Gopherus flavomarginatus (assembly GCF_025201925.1). Taxonomy (NCBI): domain Eukaryota; kingdom Metazoa; phylum Chordata; order Testudines; family Testudinidae; genus Gopherus; species Gopherus flavomarginatus. The sequence continues at coordinate 1,024,090 of NC_066632.1, read as the reverse complement.
CTTCTCAAGGAGATGGTGATAGGCCATCACTTCACCGTTCCCAAGTGGCTCTGGACTCACAGGCTTGTGTGCTCTTGGCTCCCCCATGGTATCCAGGAAGAACCCCTGGTGTGCCAGCCCTTCTCGTGATCACCACCTCTTTGCCAGGGTCGAGCTGCAGACTCCTCCGCCCCTGGGACTGCTCCTGCAATCCCCCGGGGAACCCTGCTACTGCAAAAATCCTTCTCTCTCCCAGGGTCGAGCGGCAAGCTCCTCCGCCCCTGAGACTGCTCGCTGCAGTCCTCAGGGGGACCCTGTTACTCCAACAGTCCTTCTCGCTGGTCACACACCCCCAGAGGTTAACTGCCCCCTGAAACCGTCCCTCTCTGAGCCTTCAGCACGCCTGGTCCTCATTATCCCTCCTTTGTTTTACTGCTCCCCAGTCACTTACTGCAAGCAGCGCCATTCACGGGGTGCAGTACATCCCACCGCTGGCACCAGTTGTCACGGAGTGTGGGGGAGTCCGGTCCTGCACCCCTCTTCCTGGGACCCACAGTGACTCTCAGCCAGCCAGTAAAACAGAGGTTTATTCAATGACAGGAACAGGGTCTAAAACAGAGCTTGTAGGTACAGAGAACCGGACCCCTCGGCCGGGTCCATTCTGGGGGTCAGTGAGCCAGACCCCCACGTCTGCCCTCAGCCAGCTCCAGACTAATAACCCCCCCAGCCCCTCCTCTCTGCTCAGCCCCTTTCCCGGGCCAGGAGGTCACCTGATCCCTTTGTCTCCAACACCTTCAGCTGGCACTTTTGCAGAGGGGGGGCCCAGGCCATCAGTTGCTAAGAGACAGAGTGTCAGGCATTTAGGTGCACTGGCCCTTTGCTCTGCCAGATACTTAAGAACTGCCATGGGGACACTGAGGCACCAACACAGTATTCAGAGAAAACATTAAGAACTTTCCCAGTTCGTCACACCAGTCCCCAACCGAGATCAGGTCCCCGTCGCACTAGACGCTGCCCAGACCCCAGCTGAGATCCGGGCCCCGTCGCACCGGCCACTGGGAGGGCCTTTGGGGATATGCATTGGGGGACCCCAAAATGCAGCCTGGGGGCACCCTGGGGCCCCTCAGCTCAGCCGTGCTCCCTGGAGCCAGATCTTGCCCTGCGGCGGGTTTGCCACCAGGGTCAATAAATCCGACCCTAAAGCAGCCCCTGCTCCTGGAACTCCAGCCCAAAGACTCCGGGGCCAGCGCCTGGATTCCCGCCTGCGACCCGGGGCCAGACCACTGTGTCCCTGGGTGCAGGCACTCGGCACTGGGAACGCCCCAGCCACTCCACCCCCACCTCTGTCAATATTTGCCTCCTGGGTCGTCCAGGTTGGTCCAGTCTCGGCAGGGCCTGCGTTCTCCGGTGGGGAGGGGCAGGTCTCGCCATGCGGGGGAAGGGCAGGTTAAACAGCCCGCAGGGCCCATGTCATTTTAGGGTTGGTTCTAAGTGCGGGGGCTGTCGTACACTGAGCCACCCACAGTGCCCCCTGCGACCGCGTGTCCCACCTCCACCCCGCATTGCCCCCCAGCCCCCTGCACCCGTCCCCCCGGCCTGGGCACCCACCGAGCCTAGCAGCCCCCCAGCCCTCTGCACGCACACACAGCCCCACTTCCACTTCCTCCAATCACACAACCCTGACACACACCCAATCCCCTGCAAACCCACATCTCCCAGCCCTCTGCACTCCCCGGCCCCAGGCGACGCCCGCGCCCGCCATGTGTGTCCCCTCCTGCCCCAGCTGGCTGCAGCACTGTCTGTGCATCGCACCTTCAGAGGTGATGCTGCTTCCTTCCTGCCTGCTGCTCACCGCTCGCACCGCAAGCCCTGTGTGGGGCTGCTCCCCGGGCTTGCTCCAGTGCAGCGGCTGCCCTCAGCGGGAGGCTGGGGTGGGAGGGCCACAGAGCTGCTCCCAGCGGGGTCCCCCTGCTCCCAGGAGCTAAAGTGCAGACAACTCTGAAGAGAAGGGAGAGGGGTTGGGGGACAGCTGGGAGCCAGGACTCCTGGGTTCTAGCTACAGCTGTGGGAGGGAAGTGGGGTGTAGTGGGTTAGAGTGTGGGGGGAGCCCGGACTCCTGGGTTCTATCTACAGCTGTGGGAGGGAAGTGGGGTGTAGTGGGTTAGAGTGGGGGGGAGCCCGGACTCCTGGGTTCTATCTACAGCTCTGGAAGGGAAGTGGGGTATAATGGGTTAGAGTAGGGAGGGAGCCAGGACCCCGGGGTTCTATCCACAGCTCTGGGAGGGAAGTGGGGTGTAGTGGGTTAGAGTAGGGGGGAGCCCGGACTCCTGGGTTCTATCTACAGCTCTGGGAGGGAAATGGGGTATAATGGGTTAGAGTAGGGGGGGAGCCAGGACCCCGGGGTTCTATCCACAGCTCTGGGAGGGAAGTGGGGTGTAGTGGGTTAGAGTGGGGGGGAGCCCGGACTCCTGGGTTCTATCTACAGCTCTGGAAGGGAAGTGGGGTATAATGGGTTAGAGTAGGGGGGGAGCCAGGACCCCGGGGTTCTATCCACAGCTCTGGGAGGGAAGTGGGGTGTAGTGGGTTAGAGTAGGGGGGAGCCCGGACTCCTGGGTTCTATCTACAGCTCTGGGAGGGAAATGGGGTATAATGGGTTAGAGTGGGGGGGGGGGAGCCAGGACTCCTGGGTTCTATCCACAGCTCTGGGAGGGAAGTGGGGTACAGTGGGTTAGAGTTGGGGAGCCAGGACCCCTGGGTTCCAGCTCTGCCCCTGATGGGGATGACCCCCCCATAACAAGGAGAATGCCAGTTACTGCCTGGGGCCCATGCCCAGAAAGCCCTTGGCAGTGCCCACCTTTCCATAAGGGCGGGGGGGGGGGGTTATTACAGAGCCCGCGACCTCATCAGACTCCCCATGACGGGGTTGCTCGGCAGCTGACTCAGCCTTTCCCGCCCGGGAGCTCTGGTGCCAGACAAACACCTGACGCCCACAGAGCTAGAGCAAGTGCCTGGGGCAGGATCAAAGCCCCCCACCCCCGGCCGGAAACCGCCCACACAGCAGCCCCCGCTTCCTGGAAAGAGGAGATCAGCTGCTGCATCTGGCTATGCAGGAGCCGATTCCCCTCCCTCCCCCTGCAGGGTCCATGCCCTCCCGGTGGAGGCTGCGTGTGTCTTCCCCCGACTCCGGGAGTTCAGGACATGTTCCTGGGCGCCCACGGCAGGGGGTGGGAGCTGGGCACCAGCGCACTTCCAGTCTAGTGCACAGCTGTGTGTGTAATGGGTGTCAACACACATACAGCTGCAGCTGCGCACCCACATGCATACACACACGGGTGAACAAATGCACATGTGCATGCACAAACCACCTGCACACACATACCCGTGTGCTGCACATACACAAACCCACAGCCCCGTGTGCTCACATGCACACACTCTCTCTCTTTGCCAAGCTACAGATCCCTGAACGGCTCCAGCCCCGACGCCGCCCGGCGGCCCCTTGGCTCTGCAGCCAGCTCCTTGCACTTTGCTGAGCTGAGCGGCAGCCAGGGAGACGAGCAGGGTCCCTGGGAGGGGGGCCACGCAGCGCTTGAGGGGTTAACGGTAAAGGCAAATGCGCAGGTAAACAAACTGCAATATCCAGACTTCCGTGCGGAAAGTTCAGCAGCAAAAGTACCGGCAGGCACCGGAGCGAGGGGCTGTTCTGCCCGGGGCTCCTGCTGCAGGCCGGGGCCCAGCTCGGAGGCTGCCCAGACTCTGGCGCTGCATGGTGGACTTTGGGGCTGGACGCACTGGGTCTGTTGCAGATACATGTGCCTGGGAAGGTGCCTGTGCTCTGTGCACGGGTCACGGGCCCAGTCGAGGGCGCCCAGGCCTCTGCGGATCTTAGCCAGCGTGGCCTGGCCCCGTCGGGCGCTGTGCAGCCAGTGGCTGGTTAGAGATGCAGGTGTTTGCAGCCCTGAGGGTACCCCGGCTCCCCAGGTGACACCTGGCTGCCCATTGGCTCTAGGGGTCACCAACGTGGGTGTGCGTGTGTGCATGTGTGTGCGCGTGCATATGTGAGAGTGTGTGTGTGTGTGTGCATGTGCATGTGTGTGTGCATGCATGTGTGAGAGTGTGTGTGTGCATGTGTGTGCATGTGTAAGAGTGTATGCGTGTGCGTCTATGTATGTGTGTGCGTGTGTAAGAGTGCATGTGTGCATGCCTGTGTGTGTAGATGTGTGTGTGTGCGTGTGCATGTGCACGTGTGCATGAGAGAGTGTGTGTGTGCATATGCATGGGTGTGTGCATGCATGTGTGGTGTGCGTGTGACTGTGTGTGCGCATGTGTGCATGTGTGAGTGCATGTGCATGTGAGTGTGTGTGTGTGAGCGCGTGTGTATGTGCGTGCGTGTGTGAGCACGTGTGTGCATACGCATGTGTGCATGTGTGTGGTGTGTTTGCACGTGTGTGTGAGTGTGTGTGTGGTGTGTTTGCATGTGTGTGTGTCTGTGTGTGCGTGTGATGTGCGCTCAGGCTGGCAGGCTGGTTGGCCAGGCGGGAGCCCACAAGCACGGGCCCGTCTCGCCCTATCACCCCGCCGGCCGGCCAGCCGTGAGCAGGGACCTGCCCACGGGAGAGCGTGGGGCTGGCTCCGGCTCCCCTGGCTGTCACTCAGGGCCATGGCGCTGGGGGGGCTGGAGCAGCTGTCGTGAGTGAAGGAAGCAGAGGCAGCTCCTAACCGGGGGGGGGGGGGGGGGGGGCTGGGAACGGAAGCTGCCTGTCTAGTGCTGTTCAGGGAAAGAGGAACTCGTGTACATGGTGCAATTAAACGGCTCCCGCCTAGAAAACAGCCTGAGATTGTCACCCGTTCCCCATCCAGACGGAAAGCCCCAGACTGCAGCTCCCGCTGGGGCAGAGACTCCACACACAGGAGATCTGTGGGTGGCGGGGGAGGCAGCACGCTCAACCTTGCTGCTGTGTTCACAGGCTGTAAACCCCATCCGGCCGAGAGCCACTTAGCACTGGCTGTCAGGGGAGCATCCTGACCGAGACCAGGCCCCGTAACGCCGGGCACTGCCCAGACCCCAGCCGAGATCAGGGCCCCGTCGTGCCAGGTGCTGCCCAGACCCCAGCCGAGATCAGGGCCCCGTCGTGCCAGGTGCTGCCCAGACCCCAGCCGAGATCAGGGCCCCATTGTGCCAGGCGCTGCCCAGACCCCGGTCGAGATCAGAGCCCCGTCATGCCGGGCGCTGCCCAGACCCCAACTGAGATCAGGGCCCCGTCACTCCGGGTGCTGCCCAGACCCCAACTGAGATCAGAGCCCCATTGTGCCAGGCACTGCCCAGACCCCAGCCAAGATCAGGGCTCTGTCGTGCCAGGTGCTGCCCAGACCCCAGCCGAAATCAGGGCCCCATTGTGCCAGGCGCTGCCCAGACCCCGGTCGAGATCAAGGCCCCGTCATGCCGGGCGCTGTCCAGACCCCACTGAGATCAGGGCCTCGTCGTGCCAGGTGCTGCCCAGACCCCGGTCGAGATCAGGGCCCCGTCATGCCGGGCGCTGCCCAGACCCCAACTGAGATCAGGGCCCCGTCGTGCCAGGTGCTGCCCAGACTCCAGCCGAGATCAGGGCCCGGTCACTCCGGGTGCTGCCCAGACCCCAACTGAGATCAGGGCTCTGTCGTGCCAGGCGCTGCCCAGACCCTGGCCGAGATCAGGCCCCGTCGTGCCGGGTGCTGCCCAGACCCCAACAGAGATCAGGGCCCCGTCGTGCCAGGTGCTGCCCAGACCCCAGCCGAGATCAGGGCCCCGTCACGCCAGGCACTGCCCAGACCCCAGCCGAGATCAGGGCCCTGTCGTGCCAGGCACTGTCCAGACCCCAGCCGAGATCAGGGCTCTGTCGCGCCGGGCGCTGCCCAGACTCTGATTGAGATCCAGGCCCCACTGCTCCAGGTGCCACCCAGATGGGGAGTGAGGCAGCCCCTGCCCCAAATTGCTCCTGATGTGACTAGCCGAGGCGTTATTATCCCATTGTACACAGAGACACAGGGAGTTTGGGGCAGAGCTGGGAATTGAGTCCTGGTCTCCAGTGGGCCAGCCCAGGCCCTCTCCCTGCTCTCTGCACTCCCTCATACCTACCCGCCCCACAGCAACCCAGACTCTACTGGGACATGGACACAGAGGCGCCTAGCGAGGGGGAAAGCAGCCAGGGCATGGACCCAGATGTCTGTCGCTGGCTCCTGGCAGGAATCCTCTGCCTGGGCATTTCCCCTGCCATGCGGGCATGGGCTGAGGCGGGGGACAGGGGGGATCTGGGCCTGCCTCCCGACCCTGGGGAAGTGTTAGGGCAGGTTTCTCCATCCCGCTTGGTGAGGTGCCGACCCTGATGCCAGGCTCTGTCCCCCATCGTGGGTGGCAATGGGCTCTTGCCCCCCAGGGAAAGGGCTGGGGCTCCGTCTGGTCCATGTTAGGGGCCTGGGGGCCCATAGACGTCCCTTGCTGGCAGCAGGGGGGTCCGGCCCGGCCAGAGTGTGGAGCAGCCCAGCAGGAGAGTCATTGGTACCCAGCCGCGCCAGGGACTTTCTGTCCCCCTCTTGGCTGATTGAAGGCACATGTGCTGATCTGGCAGCCACGGCAGCTTTCCCCGCCCCCCACCCCCGATCCCTCTGCCAGATGCCTGGGAAGCCCTGGCTGCAGCTTCAGACACAAAAGCCCCTTCGGTTCCAGCCCCCCTCCCTCCAGGCCAGGCTGCCAAGGCAGTGAGAGAGTGAGTGGGTGCAGGGTTAACCCTTCCCTGCCACAGCAGACAGACGGACGGACAAGCCAGGAGGGAGACGGGCTCCCTATGGCTGAACAGGTCACCTCAGACCCCCTGGGGGGCTCTAAGACCCCACGGACGCTCTCTGGGGTTTCTGCGCCTCCCTCCCTGCTGTGAGCCCAGGCGGAGAAACCTGCCAGGGAGAGTTACGGGGGTTCCTGTCCCAGCCAGGCTGGGGGCCAAGAGGCTGATATCCCAAACAGAGCCGAGGGCAGCGGCTGATGTGAAGGGAGGTGGGGGGGCACAGACCCCACAGCAAAGCAGGGTCCTGGATAACACCAGATATGGCAGGCTCAGGCCTCTGGGCCAGCAGGAGAACAGGAACAGCTGACACCCCCAGGAGAGTCCCATGGGGGGGCGAGACAGGGGCCAGGGGCAGCTCCCGAGCTGAGCCAGTCTAGGCTTCCCATGTTACTAACGAACAACCCCCCACGAACCCTGGGATGGGGCCCGGCCTCAGGAGAGCCCAGACCGGCGCTTTGGAAGGATGGATCCCAACTCCCAGAGGAACGGCTCCGACAGGCCCAAGGGAGATGCCTGCGCCCCAGTGACTGGGGGTGGACAGAGGCCCGACTCGTACCCCTGTAGCTCCCATTGGTCCCCTGCCCGCGGGAGCTGGGCATGTGCCCAGGGAACTCACCCTGCCCACCTCTCTCAGCCCCTGGGGCAGAGTCAGACCCCAGGCCCTGAGCTCCCCTGGGCAGAGCTGCCTTTCCCAGCTGCTGGGGACAGAGCCAGAAGGTGGGAGGCAGGTCCCTTCCCAGCAGGTTACCCTCCCCCCAGCCCCTTCGACGGGTGCATCGCACCCACCCGTTATCAGAGCCCGGGCCATGCCACGGGCTGCCAAGCTGGCTCGGTACCCGCTGCTCCATCGGGCGCCCTGGCAGGGTTCACAGAAAATCCTGCTGCGATTTTCCAGCCCAGCAGCTGTGGGCGATGGCGTCACGGAGGACGCAACGTTTCGGTGACGTTCTGCTTCCCCCGTGATCAAGCCCCCGGAACCCACATCTCATTTCTAGGTTCAAAGCCAGAGACACCGAACGCCGGGGAACAGCTTCAGCAGCCTCCTACGGCCAAGCCTTTCCCTCGTGCCTTTTCTCCCCCCCACACCGACTCCGCACGGCCAACGAAACCCACGTCGCCCCCGGGTGCTGTAAGGTCGGTTTTAAATCTCCCATAAAGCTCCCCCACCCCCATCCGCCTCCAAACTCTCTGCTCCCTGGCTCCAAAGCTTCAGTATCCTGGGCAGGGAACATTTATTTCCACTGATTTAGCCACCCTCAGGCAGCATTATTATCATTTGTACACGTTGCACCAAGACATCTTAACCGAGACCAGGGCTCGTCATGCCAGGCCCTGCCCAGATCCTGGCAGAGATCAGGGCCCCTCATGCCAGGTGCTGCCCAGACCCCCACCGAGATCAAGGCCCCGTCGCGCCGGGCGCTGCCCAGACTGAGATCAGGGCCCCATCACGCCGGGCGCTGCCCAGACCCAGGCCGAGATCAGGGCCCCATCGGGCCAGGCGCTGCCCAGACCCCAGCTGAGATCAGGGCCCCGTCATGCCAGGCCCTGCCCAGACCCCGGCCGAGATCAGGGCCCCATCGCGCTGGGCACTGCCCAGACCCCAACCGAGACTGGGGCCCCATCGGGCCAGGAGCTGCCCAGACCCCGGCCGAGATCAGGGCCCCGTCATGCCAGGCCCTGCTCAGACCCCGGCTGAGATCAGGGCCCCGTCGCACCGGGCGCTGCCCAGACTGAGATCAGGGCCCCATCACGCCAGGCCCTGCCCAGACCCCGGCCGAGATCAGGGCCCCATCACGCCAGGCCCTGCCCAGACCCTGGCCGAGATCAGGGCCCCGTCATGCCAGGCCCTGCTCAGACCCCGGCCGAGATCAGGGCCCCGTCATGCCAGGCCCTGCCCAGACCCCAACTGAGATCAGGGCCCCGTCACGCAGGCCCTGCCCAGACCCCGGCTGAGATCAGGGCACCGTCGTGCCGGGCGCTGCCCAGACTGAGATCAGGGCCCTGTCGCGCTGGGCACTGCCCAGACCCCAACCGAGACTGGGGCCCCATCGAGCCAGGAGCTGCCCAGACCCCAGCCGAGATCAGGGCACCGTCACGCTGGGCACTGCCCAGACCCCAACCGAGATCAGGGCCCCGTCACGCCAGGCCCTGCCCAGACCCCGGACGAGGTCAGGGCCCCGTCGTGCCGGGCGCTGCCCAGACTAAGATCAGGGCCCCGTCACGCCAGGCCCTGCCCAGACCCCGGCTGAGATCAGGGCACCGTCGTGCCGGGCGCTGCCCAGACTGAGATCAGGGCCCTGTCGCGCTGGGCACTGCCCAGACCCCAACCGAGACTGGGGCCCCATCGAGCCAGGAGCTGCCCAGACCCCGGCCGAGATCAGGGCCCCGGGCCCTGCCCAGACCCAGCGAGAGGTGCCCCCGTCGGGGGAGTTCACAGCCTGAACACAGGGGCAGGGACCCATCCCCTTCAGCAGACAGGGCGATGCAGCGGAGAGGGACTCAGGGATTCCCCCCTCGCTTCCCCGGCGGGGCGGAACCCAGGTGTCCGGGCTCCCTCGGCCCCGCTCAGTCAACCAATGAGCCCCTGCGTGGGGCGGGGGTCCCGGCCCGGGGCGGTCCCTGCCCGGGCCCCCGCCTCCGGGGGAGCGGGGCAATGCGGCTCCGCCCCCGCCGCACGTGTCACAAGCGGCGGAGGAGCCGGACCCGGACCGAGCGGAGCCCAGGATCGTGGCAGGACCCGCAGCCGGTAAGGGACCCGCTGCTCCGGGCGGCTCGGCGCTGGGCGGGCTCCCCTTGTCCGCCCCCTCCCCGCGGCTGACCCGCCCCCCAGCCGCTCTGCCGGTTACTGTCCCCTCTGCGGGAGGCTGGGGGCCCACGGGCGGGATGTACAGCCCCGAGCACCCTGCTCCCTGGCTGGGGCTCCCGGGAGCCAAACAGGGCCGGGGCCTGTTTCCAGATCCTGGGTGTGAACTTGGCCCAAGTCCAGGCCTGGGTGTCCTGCCTCTGCCCTGGCCGCGGCACCTCCCCAGAGGTGGCTGACTTTGTGGGGGGGCAGAGGAGGGGAGTCCCGTGCCAAGGTGTGGGGCTCGGTGCAGTGGTTGCAGGGTGGCTGCCTGGTGGGCACAAAGCTGGGGGGGAAGGACTTGTCTGAGGGACAATGCAGGTGCCCCCCGGGACTGTGTGGGCCCGTGTTAACACGCACACGTGTGTTCTATGCTTATCCGGCCCTGTATGTCAGGTCCCGACTGGGCAGGCGACCCCGCACTGTCGGTAGTGGCAGGCACGTTTTCAGGGTTCTGGGGGTATGCAGCGGGGTTCAGGGCAGGGCTTATAAACCCTCGCAGAGATTGGGGGGATGTGATCTCGCGTGACACACACACGCCACCTCTGCCACCGGGCCCCGTTAGCGTGTGGTCCCTCAGGCATGAACTGGGCACCAGACGTGGCCTCAGTTTCCCTAGTCAGGGGCGGAGGGACTCTGCTGTCTGGGATGTGCCTGTTTGGCAGGGACCTTATTCAGCTGGGGACCCTGAGTTACACCCACGGGGTGACCCCCTGGGAGCTGTGCTGCCCAGATGCCTCACCAGGTACCTGGGACCGCACAGTCTGTCCCCTGCATTAACAGCTCAGCAGGAGGCGCTCTCCTACAGACCCCTCCCTGCCCTTTGTCCTGCCCCCCCTCCCCCAGGCTCTGTCCTGCCCTCCCCGGGCTCTGTCCTGCGCCCCCATCCCCCAGGCTCTGTCCTGGCCCCCCTGCCCTCCTCGGGCTCTCCTGGGCCCAGAGCGTGGCTCTGAGCTCTCTCTCCTGGCCCCTCTGGCTGCAGGGGGCTAAGGGCTGGATCAGAGGCTTTTCCATTCGCTGCCTTGGCCTCTGGGGCAGGTCCGTTGGGAAAGCTGCAGGTGGGCCAATTCCAGCCCCCGTCAACTGCAACAGGGCAAGAAACCCCCCTGGGGTCTAAGGCAGCAAGTTGGGGCCCTCTTGGACTGGGGGGTGCCCCAGCCGAGCCCCAGCCTGGCTGGGACTTTCTGGGGCGCTGAGTGCCCGGCCTAGCCAGGTTCCTGCCACAGGCGTCCAATGTGGCCCAGCCCCCATGCAGAGACAGGCCCAACGGGACCACCAGCCGAGCAGGGGGGGGTCTCTGCACGGGAGCATCAGTGCAGGACGGAACCTGGAACAGCTGGTCCTGCTGGGAATAGAGTGGGGGGGGCATTGCTGGGGGGGCTCAGCGATAGGTTGGGGGGTGTGGAAAGGGTTGCGGGGGTGGCGCAGAAGTGGTTGCCGGGGGGAAGGGGTGCGGAAAGTGTTGCCGGGGGGGGGGCGAAGGGGTTGCCAGGGGGGAAGGGGTGCAGAAGAGGTTGCCGGAGGGTGTGGAAGGGGTTGCTGGGGGGTGCGGAGAAGGGGTTGCCGAGGGGGAAGGGGTGCGGAAGGGGTTGCCGGGGGGCACAGAAGGGGTTGCTGAGGGGGAGGGGTGCGGAAGGGGTTGCCGGGGGGGAGGGGTGCGGAAGAGGTTGCCGGGGGGGAAGCGGTGAAGAAGGGGTTGCCGGGGGGGTGTGAAGGGGTTGCCGGGGGGGAGGGGTGCGGAAGGGGTTGCTGGGGGGGAAGGGGTGAGGAAGGGGTTGCTGGGAGGGCACAGAAGGGATTGCCGGGGGGCAAGGGGTGAGGAAGGGGTTGCCGGGGGGGAAGCGGTGAAGAAGGGGTTGCCGGGGGGAAGCGGTGAAGAAGGGGTTGCCGGGGGGGTGCAGAAGGGGTTGCCGGAGGGGAAGCAGTGAAGAAGGGGTTGCCGGGGGGGCACAGAAAGGGTTGCTGGGGGGGCACAGAAGGGGTTGCCGGGGGGCAAGGGGTGAGGAAGGGGTTGCTGGGGGGGCACAGAAGGGGTTGCCGGGGGGGAAGCGGTGCAGAAGGGGTTGCCGGGGGGGAAGCGGTGAAGAAGGGGTTGCCGGGGGGCAAGGGGTGAGGAAGGGGTTGCCGGGGGGCACAGAAGGGGTTGCCGGGGGGGAAGCGGTGCAGAAGGGGTTGCCGGGGGGCAAGGGGTGAGGAAGGGGTTGCTGGGGGTGCAGAAGGGGTTGCTGGGGGGGAAGGGGTGAGGAAGGGGTTGCCGGGGGGCAAGGGGTGAGGAAGGGGTTGCTGGGGGTGCAGAAGGGGTTGCCGGGGTGGAAGGGGTGAGGAAGGGGTTGCCGGGGGGCCACAGAAGGGGTTGCCGGGGGGGAAGCGGTGCAGAAGGGGTTGCCGGGGGGGGAAGCAGTGAAGAAGGGGTTGCCGGGGGGCAAGGGGTGAGGAAGGGGTTGCTGGGGGTGCAGAAGGGGTTGCTGGGGGGGAAGGGGTGAGGAAGGGGTTGCCGGGGGGCAAGGGGTGAGGAAGGGGTTGCTGGGGGTGCAGAAGGGGTTGCCGGGGTGGAAGGGGTGAGGAAGGGGTTGCCGGGGGGCCACAGAAGGGGTTGCCGGGGGGGAAGCGGTGCAGAAGGGGTTGCCGGGGGGGAAGCAGTGAAGAAGGGGTTGCCGGGGGGCAAGGGGTGAGGAAGGGGTTGCTGGGGGTGCAGAAGGGGTTGCCGGGGGGGAAGGGGTGAGGAAGGGGTTGCTGGGGGGTGTTGCCACGTGTGTTGTGGGGCTCAGCCTTTGGGGCTGAGCAAATCCCCTGCTTGCCCCGAAGCTCCATACTGGGGCCTCTGTCAGGCCACACCCAGCTTGGGGCGCTCAGCACACGGGATCGGGGTGAGGGTCCTGGCCCCCGGGGGGGGCCTGGACGGGGGGTGGGGGCTCTGCTTACTTAGGATTCTCTGCATTTCCCCCCCCTCGGTGATGGGGCCCCGTGTTCTCAGCAAGCCCTGATGGATGGTCTGAGCAGACCCCCCCCAGCTCCAAGGCTCCCCCCACCCTCGCGCCCCTGAGGCTTTCCAGCTGGGTGAAGTCACGCTCCCCCGGCGCCCCCCCCGCCCCCCCAGCGGCACAGGAAGCCCCTTCAAGCCAATGGGCTCGGTAACAACGCTGCCCTTCAGCGCTCGCGGGGGGGGCCGAGCACGGAGGGGGGTGAATGGGGCTCAGGGGCAGGGCGAAGCTGGTTAACGTGGGGATCGATGCTGCAGTCTGGCCGGCTCAGCCCCGGGGCAGCTCGCTCGAGGGGCTGGCCCCGATCCAGCCCCATTTGTGGGACGAGCTGAGGGGCATCAGACCAGGGCCTAGAGACGAAAGTGGATAATAAAATGCCCTTGATCCGGCCTCCTGAGCAGAGAGCCACAGAGACTGGGCTGCTTGGGGTGGGGGCTGGGCCTGTTCTCTGTCCCTCGGCTTGGACGCCCCCCCCCCCCCAGGCTTGCAGGGACCCACCTGGCTGGTGTGGGGCTCGGCCTGGGCTCCCTGCTTCCAGCTGCCCACTACCGGCATTAGCGCAGGGGCTGGCGCAGGGCAGCGTTTGGGGGCTGCTCGCACGGGTCTCTGGGCTGGTGAACTGGGCACAGTCCTTCCCTGCTGCCCCCCCCTCGGCCCCCTTCGTTCACATCACCCGCTTGGCCTGCCACGCGCCCTCTCGGGGGCCACGGCTCTGGGCTGGCCCCTCGAGCTGTGCCGTGTCCAGCGACGGCTGTGGCACCCTTGTGCTGCTGCCCGTCCGTTCGCTCACGGCGGCCACAGCTGGGCTGGCACGGCCACTCACAGGGGCTGCGTGACCCGCTGCGTCCCCACGGGGCCCCGACCCAAGCCAGGGCTGGGGGAAGGGCAGCAGTGGGGACAGAGGAGGAGCCGAAGGGAGCACCCAGCTCTGAACAGGACCCGCCCTGGTTGGGAGTTGTGCGATGGGCAGCTGATGGCAGAGATGGCGCTGGGGCGTTGGAGGGCAGCGCCCCGGTTGCCAACCAGGTCATGGGCAGAGCCAGGCCGGCCCCAAGCAGCTTGGCACAAGGCTCCTTCCCCTGCAGGGTTGCCCCTCACAGCTCCGTCCCCAGTGCGTTTGCCTACCAGGGGGGATTTGCTGTGCCGGGCCCCAGCACCTAGCGGCCGGAGCCCTGAGCAGCGGGAGACGGGCTGCGAATGGGAGCTGCCGCTGCCCCGGGGCAGGCAGGGAAGGGCAGTGGGAGGCTGGGCACCGGCACCCGTCCGTCCTGGGGCAGCCGGATGCTCTCGCTGTAATCACGGGCCCAGCACACAGGCTGCCTTTGTTGCTTAGGGTTAATGGTGTAATTCTCCTGCCTGGGGGGATGCAGGGGAGGGAGGAGCATCCGCTGTCAGATCTCCCCATGCTCCCCGTCCGAGGGGCCCTCGATCTGCCCCGCATCGGGGCCTTCATTTTCCAGGGGAGCGCTCTGGGCATCGGCTCGTCTCCCAGCCCCCGCTGGCTGGGAGTGTCAAGGGAACTAGATTGAAATATGAAAAGAGTCGCCCAAGGAATCTGTGCGTGCGTGTGTGTGTGACGGTGTGTGGGCTGTGCACACGCATGGCTCTGCGTGCATGGGCTGTGGCAGTGTGAGTGCACAGCTCGGTGAGCACACCATGTCTGTATTTTATGGACATGTGTCTGCACATGTGGATGTGTGTATGTCTCTCTGGGTGTGCGTGTTAGTGCCTGAGTGTGCTGCCTGGCAGCGTGTGCAGGCTGGGCTCTGCATGTGCCCACGGGGGCTGCTGTTACACGTGGGTGCGTTGGCCCATCGCTCACACTCACCTGGCTCCCCGGGCCAGGCTGCAGGACCCGCTCTGCTAGGGCAGTTTCCTCACCCATCCTGTCCCATCCCCTCTGCACACGAGTTGTGCAAGAGAGTAACGGCCACCACAACAGTTAGAGCAACTCCCGGCCGGTCAGGGCTTCCCAGGTCACACTCCCTGGCTGTCGCACACTTGTGTGCTCCTGCACACTCCTCTCTCAGGGACACTCCGGCTGGCACAGCCCTCCCTCCCCCCGTGCTCACACTCACAGGCTGACACACTCCTGTGCTCCTTGACACACTTGCATTCCCTCGCCCCCCTCCCCCTGTCTCCCCCGCCTCGGTGACTCACCAGCCCCAAAGCCCGGGGCTGGGACGTGCCTGGATCAGACTCTGGTTCCCCCGGGCGCCCAGTTGGGAGATGACTCCCAGCCAGGTGCCCCCAGCGCGGCAGGAACCTGGCAGCTCACAAAGCCTCCCGCACCACATGAGTCACTGCAGACGCCCGACTGTGTGTGTGCGTGACTCCGTGTGCGCACGTGTGTGCGTGCGATTGTCTGCACACATCTGGGCACCAGCTCCCCAGCCATCCGGCATCTCCATCCCCACGGCACCTTGGGTGTCACTCCGGGGCGCAGCTACTGGGCAGCCCCCTCGCGTTCCCCCGGACGGTTGGGCGTCTCCTGGTGGTGGGGCAGGTTCCGGCTTAGGCCATGTTGATTCTAGTCTTACAGCTTGGATTTGTAAGTGAAGAGCTGCCAGAGCGTGAGTGTATGGTGGGGGGGGGGGCAGTCCTGGGCTAGCAGGGGCTGTGGGTCAGGAGTGAGGGGCACTGGCAGAGCTGGGGGGAGCCCAGGGCTGGGCTGGCAGGGGCTGCAGGTCAGGAGTGAGGGGCACTGGCAGAGCTGGGGGGAGCCCAGGGCTGTCCTGGCAGGGGCTGCAGGTCGGGAGTGAGGAGCACCTGCCTGTCACTGCGAAACCTTCGTCGTCCCAAGCCCCGTGATCCCCGTGAGCGGGGAGGCTGCTGGCTGTGACTTCTCAGCTAAGTTGCTCCCAAGCCCCTTCCTGCCCCGTCCGGCTCCGGAGAAGCTAAGGCCCCAGGGAAGGGCCCTGGACCCGCTTGGAGCGTTCTGTGGAGCCAGCCAGTCTCCCCGAGAGACCTGGGGGAGGCTCTTGTCTGGGCCGAGATGTTTCCTTCCCTGCTATGGAAACCCCGAGCGAGGGCAGGGCCCTGCCTGGCAGTGCCAGCTCCTGGCTCTGGCCTGGCCTGCAGCTGCAGAGGGGCCTCGCTGACTGCCCTGGCGGGTCCCTGATGCTCCGGATGACGGCCCGAGCTGGGCTGGGCCCAGCCAGGTAGGACAGGCCCTTCCCTTCTTGCCTGCCCGTCTCTGAGTCTGGCTGCTGCTGGCGATGCTGGGAGCCCAGAGACCCCGGTGATGGGCTGGGATGCCCCAGGTGCCATGGGGAGGGCTCCTGCAGCTGGGGGGAGGTAATCCCCCCCAGCATTGTGCTTATCTCTGGGAACAGGGGGCTGGTGGATAAACAACACAGCTGGGCTCTGCACGTCCCCCATGGGGGGGGCACTGGGTCACTTGCACACTTGTGCAGACACACCCACATGTGCACACCATGCATACCCTCAGGCATGCACACTCACGTGCACACACATGGACAGGTATTCTTGCCACTGGGCTTGCACACTCACAGACTCTCACACGTGTCACACACGCGTGTTACACGAGGCTGCTTTCGCAGGGCTGGCTGGGAGCTGAGCAGCATTTCCCTGAGCTGGGGTGGGGGAGGCATTTTTTGGGCAGACCACGATGTGCTGCCCCTGCCTGTGACCCATGTTACCGCCTTGGCCTTCCCCAGGTTACACCGGCAAAGCCCAGAGAGGGACGCTTTCGTCCCCCCAGCGCCATGTCTTGGCTCCCGGTTGCTGCTGGCTTCCCAGACACGGAGAGACCCCCTCACACCCTGGACCTGCCAGCCTGCCCCACTGATGCCCGCTGCCAGGGCTGTGGTTTTGTGAAACACCAGGGCCTGGGGGTGTCTGCCCCAGAGAGCTTGGCCGGGGGGCCCCCACCCCAGCCCCATGCTCAGCACCCACAGAGCCAAGACATTATAGTGATTTCGATACGCAAATCCCCCTCTTTGCACAGACTGCGCCGGGAGCCTGATCCTGCCCCCCGGGCCCAGCACCGCCCTGCCCCCCGACTGCTTAAACCTTGTGTTAAGTTCGTTAAGCGAGCCGCTCATCAGGAGCTGATCCAATTTGCGCTGTGGCTGAGTAGCTGCCTGGGCCAGGAAGAAGGGCCCTCTGGGTGTGAGAGGCTGGGCCGGCACGACCCCTTCGCTGGGTGCCTCGCGGTGCCTGGCCTGGCCTCAGTCCCGAGCCCTTGGGATTAAGGCTAAAGCAGACCAAAGATAGCCTCTAAAGCCGTGTGGGTCGGGCACGCAGGGGGGCTGCACCGAGACACCAAGCCGGCTCTTCACAAGCTCCAGTGCTCCCTGGGCATGGTCTGCACAGGGCTGAGTCAAGGGAGCCCCCACGTCTGGGAAATACCCCCCTCCCCAGGCCCCACATCCAGCAACCACCTGGAGACCTGAAGGGCTGGCTCCTGGGCCAACTCGCATCCCACTGAAGCTGGGGAGGGGGGCTACTGAGCCCCGCCCTGAGTGCACCCCCCAGCCTGTCTCGCCTGCTCCGTTGTGTCTCATCCTAACGCGAGCTCTCGGGGGCAGGAGCTGTCCTGTGTCTGCCCTGGCCAAAGCCCCCCCCCCCCCCCCCCCCGCTGTGCTGGGCGCCTGCGGGGCAGGAGACATCCCAAGTATCAGGGTCGCCGTGTTAGGCTGAACCCACAAAAACAATGAGGAGTCCGGTGGCACCTTAAAGACAAACAGGTTTGTTTGGGCAGAAGCTTTCGTGGGTAAAACACCTCCCAAGTGCTCCGTTAGCTTTAGGAGATATCCCTGGCTGCAGAGCTTGCAAGGGGGCACAGGGTCACTGTGCTGGGCTCTGCCCTTCACTCCTGTCCAGAGCAGAAGCAGGGTGACAGAGGCTTTAGCGCCCTTGCCTGGGACCCGAGTGAGCTCCCCCGCAGCCTCCCTGTGTGATTGGGGACCAGGCCCATCTCACAGGGCCTCCCAGCTGCCCAGTGGGGCTAACAGCCAGCCTGGCACACAGGCTCGCAGCCTCAGGAAACGGGGGCAGATGGATGGATGGATGGAAAGGGCAGTTCTGGATTATTACAGCCAGGCCCCTGGCGCAAGGCGCTGCACATGTATCTGTGATGAGGAGATGGTCCTGGTATGTTCACAGCACACAGAGAAAGGAGAGGGAAATCTGCATGTTCAGGATGGGAGGTTGCAGTGTAACACAACTTTATTGCTTTGAATTCAGAACAAGGACATGCAAGAATCCAGGCCAGTGAGAGAGAAAACAGGCCGCTCCCTAGGGAGCTCGGCCCCACGCCCCCACCTAGCTGTAGGCGAGCTCTTCTCAGGCTGACTGTGTTCTGCAGCCCCATAGCCTGCAAGGAGGGCCAGCAACCCTGCCTCCCTCCCTGCCCCCCGCAAAAGAGATAGTGGGCAATTGAAGCATGGTCCAGGGGGCACCCTAGGTCTCTGCCCTGGAGAACCTGCAATTGGCTGTGAAAGCAGGATACTGGCACGGGGCGTCTAGATCCTGCCAGGTGCACACAGGTACAGGCGCTAACAGCACGCCGGTGCCAGGGCACCTTTCGCACCAGGGCAGCAGGGAATCACCCCACAGCCCGAGCCTCTCCCATTGGGGGGTTCCCCTTCTCTCCTGCCCCAGGGATCCCCCGGTGGCGCTGCATCCCTGACAACACCCCCTCCCCCCACCGGGCGCCTGGCCAGTCTGTCATTGCATCCAAGGGAGAATTTGCTTCTGTATTTCCTGTAAGGCTCCTCTCCCCACCCCCCATCTGACAGCTGGGCAGTGGGGGCGGGGGGCGGTGTGTGCTCCCCCACTACTCCTGGCCGGGGGAAGGTTGGCCCCTGGAGGAGAGGGGGCTCTGGGAGGGGGAAGGGCAGGGTCACTGAAGAAAGGGGGATGCTGGTGTTCTGGGGGGGGTCGTGGGGGGTGCCGAGGGGTCCTCCCCAGAGCTGCCAGGGTTTTGCATACTCACCCAGCTATGCAAATCATGGAGTGAGGCCGTTTGTATAGATTTGGGTAATTGAAGCTTGTGGCATTCCAGGCAGGGGGGACGACGCGGGGGGGCACTGGAGCATGTCGGTGGTGTGGGGAGAGGGGCAGACCAGGAATGTTGGGTGCAGGCTACTGGGGACCCTAGGGCGGCAGGGGAACCTGAGTGGCAGGTTAAGAGGGTGCAGGTATTTCTGGGGGCCAGAGTGTGTCTGGGGGTTTGGCTGGAGCTGGAGTATGGGGCCCCAGGAGGGGGGAGGGGTGCTGGAAGGGGGCCAGTGGGTGCAGGAGGTGTCTGGGGAGTGTGGGGAGGTTGGGGGTTGCAGGAGGTGTCTGGGGGTCAGTGGGTCCTGGAGGGGTCGGTGGGGTCAGAGGTGCTGGGATAGCTGGGACGGGGGTCAGGGGATCCTGGGGGGCCAGGGTGCTGGAAGGCAGTCAGGTTTAGGGAGGGTCGGGGGGTGCTGGAAGGGGGGTGCTGGGGTCCTTGGGGGGCAGCCTGGCGGGATCCTGGGCTGATCTCGGCCCCCCGCCCCCACTGATTTTGGCAGCCCCGCCCGCCGAGCGGCCGCGCCCCGCGCAGACGGGGCAGGGCAGGGTTCGCCCCGCTGCGCGCTCGGGGCCGGGACGGAGCTGGGCGCGGAGCCGGGTCCCCCGAGGCCCGGCCGGGCGGCCGGCGGGAGGGACCCGGAGCCGGAGCCGGAGCAGGAGCAGGAGCGCGGCGCCCCAGCGTGAGTAGCCGGGAGAGCGCGGCGGGGAGCGGCCGGAGCCAGGCGCGCTGCGGGGCCGGGGTGCGCGCTGCCAGGGGGCCTGTGGGGCTGTCGGAGGGGACAGGGGGCCCCGGGCCGGGGGGCTGGCTGGCTCCGTGGGGCGGGGAATGGGGCAGGGACGCCCTAGGCTGGGGGGCTGGCTGGCTCCGTGGGGCGGAGAATGGGGCAGGGATGCCCCAGGCCGGGGGGCTGGATGGCTCCGTGGGGCGGGGAATGGGGCAGGGACACCCTAGGCTGGGGGGCTGGCTGGCTGGCTCCATGTTGTGGGGTATGGGGAGGGACGCCCCGGGTTGGGGGGCTGTCTGGCTGGCTCCATGGGGTGGGGTATGGGGCAGGGACACCCTAGGCTGGGGAGCTGGCTGGCTCCGTGGGGTGGGGAATGGGGCAGGGACACCCTAGGCTGGGGGGCTGGCTGGATCTGTGGGGTGGGGAATGGGGTGGAGCAAGGCCTGGAGAATTGTAGCTCAGAGCTGTTCCCGTCTGGCCATTCGCTGGGTGTTGTGTGAAGCGAGTTTGCTGGGTCTCAGCCTGTGGTTCCCCTGCAGCAGGTGCCCCCCCATGTCCCCATGGACATTCCTGCAGCAGGGATGCAGGGGACTGAACAGCCTCCCCCCACCCCAATGTATCTTCGGGCTGGGGCTAGGGATGGGACTGTACCAGTTCTGGGGCCTGCAGGCAAAACTGCCCCCTCACCAGTGTCAAATCCAAGTCAGGGACCTGCTGCATCCTGCCCATGACCATGTGCTCTGCCCGTGCAGCCCTGGGGGAGAACATCCCCCACCTGGGTCACCTGTAACCTCCTGGGGCGAATCCCCCCTGCCAGGTTTCCCCAAACCCTCAGGGCCCATTGGCCTTAATGCTGGTTAGGGGGCTGCCAACATCCCCCCCTTCCCTGAGGGGCAGGGCTGTGAGGAGGCTGAGAACACAGGTGAGTCTCTTCTGGTCCTGCATCTAGGCTTCCCCTCCACCCAGTGCCCCCTCCTGGCCTCTGCCCAGCCCACTCCCCAGCAGAGCCCTCTGAGGCCTGGGGAGGGAGCTGGAACCACAGCCCATAGAGGAGGAGCTGCTCACAGGCCAGTCCCTGGGCTCCCACTGGGCTCCTTCCCCAGGACAGCGTTGTACCCCCCAGGCTGCCCTGGCAGAGCTCCCCACAGGGCACTGGGATCCGGCATGGGAAGCCCCTCTCCATGTGGGCCTCTCATGTGGGGGGGAATGGCTGGGCTGGTGCCTGATTGTGGGGGACACTGGCAGAGAGGAATGTGAGACCTGGACTGGCTCAGGGGAGAGGGGACCATGGTGACAGGGAGTCTATGGCAGAGACGGGAAAAGAACCCAGGAGTCCTGGGTCCCAGCGCCCCCCCAGCCTCCCTCCTTTGTGGTTTTGCTTTAGTGCAGGGCATTAAAAAGTGCAGCTATTATTACCTGGTTCAGGATTTCGTTCTGAGTCATCTCTGTCCTGTGGTAGACCAGGCCATGCAACTCTCCCCTCACCCCCCAGCAGTGCCAGGCGCTGTATCCTGCGGCGTGGGGGAGAAGTGCTTCACAGCATCCGCTCCAGCCCAAACTGAGACTGATGGTGACTGTTGATAGTGGGAGGGGGGTTTTCTGGTTCTGTGCTGCGGGGTTCAGGGCCTATAAATCCTGGGAAACGCGCGTTGCCTCTGGGCCCCCCATTGCACCGGGTGTGGCTGAACCCAAGGAGCTGAAGGGGAAGGGGGTAAACAGACCAGACTTTCTGGGTCCCACCCGCCAGCTGAGAGCCACTGGACTGCTCAGGAGGAGGAAAGTCTTGGGGAAGGACAACACTCAGCTGGAGCTGTGGGACATGAACCCAGGTGGCATGTGGTGGTGTCCTCTCGCACCAAGGACACCCCTCCAGCAAGACATGCAGACGGTGCTTCATGGTACACGGAGGTCTCAGTGACCTAGGGGAGGACAGGAGAGAGGTCCGGGAGGCCTTTTGGGAAAGGAGGAGCCTGAACAGGCAGGATGGGCTTCACCTAAACCAAACCGGAACCAAGTGGGTGGCCTGGAAAATCAAAAAGGTTGTGGAGGAGTTTTTAAAGGAAGCCGGGGGAAAGCCGACAGGCACAGAGCAGCTCATGGCTCAGACAGCCATCCCTTAGGGGAGGATCCTCTAGGTCCGAGTAATGAGCAGCGGGCAGGAGGAGAAGAGAAACAGTCAAACGAAAACCAGCCGCATTCAGCTACATCCGTGAAGGCAGACACCAAAATATTGACACATTTTATAGATGCTTGTGTACAAGTGCTGGAACTCTAAATAAAGGCATCACTGACTCTAGGTGGAACCCGGATAATCAGTGGGACATGGGAACTCCAGGTACAAATAGGAATGACAGAGCAGGCTCCATGTCTAGCTGGCAGCCGGTTTCAAGCCGAGTGCCCCAAGGGTCGGTACTGGGGTCGGTTTTGTTCAATATCTTCATTAATGATCTGGATGATGGGATGGATTGCACCCTCAGCAAGCTCGCGGATGACACTAAGCTAGGGGGAGAGGTAGATACGCTGGAGGGTAGGGATAGGGTCCAGAGTGCCCTAGACAAAGTGGAGGATTGAGCCAAAAGAAATCTGATGAGGTTCAACAAGGACAAGTGCAGAGTCCTGCACTTAGGATGGAAAATCCCATGCACTGCTACAGACGAGGGGTCAAATGGCTAAGCGGCAGTTCTGCAAAAAAAGGACTTAGGGGTTACAGTGGATGAGAAGCTGGATATGAGTCCACAGTGTCCCCTTGTTGCCAAGAAGGCTAACGGCATTTTGGGCTGTATAAGTAGGAGCATTGCCAGCAGATTGAGGGATGTGATCATTCCCCTCTATTCGACATTGGTGAGGCCACATCTGGAGTCCTGTGTCCAGTTCTGGGCCCCGCACCACAAGAAGGATGTGGAAAAATTGGAAAGAGTCCAGCGGAGGGCAACAAAAATGATTAGGGGGCTGGAGCACATGACTTATGAGGAGAGGCTGATGGAACTGGGATTGTTTAGTCTGCAGAAGAGAAGAATGAGGGGGAATTTGATAGCTGCTTTCAACTACCCGAAAGGGGGTTCCAACGAGGATGGATCTAGACTGTTCTCAGTGGTAGCAGATGACAGAACAAGGAGCAGTGGTCTCAAGTCGCAGCGGGGGAGGTTTAGGTTGGATATTAGGAAAAACTATTTCACTAGGAGGGTGGTGAAGCACTGGAATGGGTTCCCTAGGGAGGTGGTAGAATTTCCATCCTTAGAGGTTTTTAAGGCCCGGCCTGACAAAGCCCTGGCTGGGATGATTTAGTTGGGGTTGGTCCTGCTTTGAGCAGGGGGTTGGACTAGGTGACCTCCTGAGGTCTCTTCCAGCCCTGGTATTCCATGATTCCATGTGTGACTCTCTCTGTGAGTGAAAGCATAGAGTGAAATATAGTAAAAATCTGAAATGACTCTAACGGGCCCATAGAACCTCTCTGGATAGAAATTCCCTGCTTGAATAAGAAGAGTCTAGCAGTAGGGATATACAGCCGACCACCTGACCCGGATGGTGACGGCAATTGTGAAATGCCAGGGAGAGAAGAGAGGCTACAGAAACAGAAAACTCAATAATAATGAGGGATTTCAGCCATCCCCACATGGACTGGGAACGTCACCTCGGGATGGGAGGCAGAGAGAACATTTCTAAACCCCATTAATGAGGGCTTCTTGGAGCAGCTCGTCCTGGAGCCCGCAAGGGGAGCGGCAATTCTTGATTTAGGCCTAAGTGATGCACTGGATCTGGCCCAAGAGGTGAACGTAGCTGAACTGCTCGGTAATAGCAACCAGGATGTAATTAAATTTAACATCTTGCGGGAGGGAAATACCAAAAAAGCCACCGCAGTAGCATTTGACTTCAAAAAGGGGAACTACACAAAAATGAAGGAGCCAGTTAAAGAGAAATTAAAAGGAAAAGTCACAGAGTGAAATGCCTGCAAACTGCATGGACACGTCTTAAGGACACCACAACAGAGGCGCAAACGAGAGAGAGAGAGAGACCAGATAAAAAATAGTCAGGGGACCAAATAAATGCCACTACGGCTAAAGAACAGAGTAGAAGAGGCAGTTAGAGGCAAAGCAGCATCCTTCAACAATTGGAAGTCAGCCCCCCCGAGGAAAATAGAAAGGAGCATGAGCTCAGCCGAGTCAGGAAGCATAATCAGGCCAAGAAAGAATTTGAAGAGCAGCTAGCAAAAGACACAGAACCCGACAGCAGGTTTGAAAAGTATGTTAGCAGCAGGAAGCTGCCAAACAGTCAGTGTGGCCACGGGGTGATGAAGGTGCTAAAGGAGTCCCTGAGGAAGCCAGGCCCTTGCGGAGAAACGACGTGAATTCTTTGATGGGTCTTCGCTGCAGAGGGTGTGAGGGAGACTCAGACGTCGTCCGAGCCATTCGGTTTGGGTGACAGATCTGAGGAACTGTTCCCGACTGAGGTGTCAGTAGAGGAGGTTTTGAAACAGCTTGATACACTAAGTAGTAATAAGTCAGCAGGACCAGAAGGAACATACGAACGGCCAGACTGGGTCAGACCAAAGGTCCATCCACCCAGTGTCCTGTCTGCCAACAGTGGCCAATGCCAGGTGCCCCAGAGGGAGTGAACCTAACAGGGAATCATCAAGTGACCCATTCCCTGTCGCCCATTCCCAGCTGCTGGCAAACAGAGGCCAGGGACACCCTCCCTGCCCAGCCTGGCTAATAGCCATCGATGGACCTGTCCTCCAAGAATCTATCTAGCTCCCTTCTGAACCCTGTTATAGCACTGGCCCAGGGTATCACCCTGATGGGACATGTCACATTATTCACCTGCACATCTACCAATGTGATATGTGCCAGCAATGCCCCTCTGCCATGTGCATTGGCTAAACCGGACAGTCTCTACGCAAAAGGATAAATGGACAGAAATCTGACATCAGGAATCATAACACTCAAGAACCAGCAGGAGACATTTCAACCTCTCTGGCCACTCAGTGACAGGCCTGAAGGTGGCAATTTTGCAACAGAAAAGCTTCAGACTCCAGTGAGAAACTGCTGAACTTGAATTGATTTGCAAATTAGATACAATTAAGTTGGGCTTGACTGGGGACTGGGAATGGCTGAGTCATGACAGTACTTGAATCTTTTTCCATATGATAATGATCTTTACACCTCGTCAGCTGTCTGTGATTGAGCTTCTTGATTATCACCACTAATGTTTTTTTCCTGCTGATAACAGGTCATCTTAATTAATTAGCCTCTTGGAGCTCTGTGTGTGTGTGTGTGTGTGTGTGTGTGTGTGTGTGTGTGTGTGTGTGTGTGTGTGTGTGTGTGTGTGTGTGTGTGTGTGTGTGTGTGTGTGTGTGTGTGTGTGTGTGTGTGTGCGCGCGCGCACTCTTCTTACATGTTCCCCGTCTATGCATTTATTTGGGCATAAGCTTTCGTGGGCTACAGCCCACTTCCTCAGGTGCCTGGAGTGGACCATCCAGTAGCAGGTATCAATGCACAGCACACGAACAGATGGGAGTTGCCTTACGAAGTGGGGGGTCAGTGCTAACGAAGTGGATGTGACCGATTCCCCACAGTTGACAGAAAGAGGTGAATCTCAACAGAGGGAAATGACTTTTTGTAGTGCTCGTGAGGCCAGTTCTACCATGGAATTGAATTGCACCATAACAAGTTGTTTTCCCTCTGTTGACTGGGACTGTTCAGCTTGGAACAGGGAGAGCGAAGGGGGATCTGACTGAGGTCTATAAAATCATGTCTGGAGTGGAGAAGGGGAAGAAGGGCATGTTGTTTACCCCTTCTCATAGCACCCAGGTTTCAAACAAACACAAGGAAGTATTTCTTCACACAGCGCCCAGCCAACCTGTGGAACTTGCTGCCAGGGGGTGTTGTGAAGGCCAAAAGTATCACTGGGTTCAAAGAAACGTATTAATTACGTTCCTGGAGGAGAGGGCCATCAACGACTGGCAGCCAGGCTGGGCAGGGACGTAACCCAATGCTCTGGGTGTCCCCAGCCTCTGTTTGCCAGAAGCTGGGACTGGACAACAGGGGCTGGATCACTCGATAATTGCCCTGTTCTGTTCATTCCCTCTGGGGCACCTGGCACCAGCTCTGCTCAGAGACAGGACGTTGAGCTAGATGGACCCTGGGTCTGACCCTGTCCAGTTACTGGGGCTGGCTGCACGGAGATGGGAGAGCAGGCGGTGATTTTACCTGAGAGTTACCTGAGCCAGGAGGGGGGTGGGGCCAGGTGACACTTTTGCCCGGGAAACTGGACAAAGGGAGGGGAGGAGCTGGGGAAAGGGGGAGAGGCTAGAGGGGGTTTTGCTTTCAGTCCTGGGCTGGGTGGTGAAATGCAGGGAACCCCAAAGCTGGGGCTAAGCTCCTCCCCCCCAGAGGGACCTGGCTGGGGGGTCCTGGTTGTACCTACAAGCCCTGCCAGGGACTGTGTTCCTGTCGGCTAATAAACCTTCTGTGTTACTGGCTGGCTGAGAGTCCCGGGGAATCGCAGGAGTGGGGTGTGGGGCCCTGACTCCCCCACACTCCGTGAGTCTGACAATGGGCTCTGCCCAGACCTCAGCCGAGATCTGGGCCCCATTGTGCTGGGTGCTGCCCAGACCCACGGGCAGAGATGACCCCTGCCCTCGAGCTCACAGTCGAAGTAGATGGGGGGGTGGGGAAGAGGTTCAGAGAGGGGCAGGGACCTGCTCAAGGTCAGTGGCGGAGCTGGGACTAGAACCCAGGTGTCCTGACTCCCAGTCCATCCCCCCTCCCCTGCCTGCTGCGCTCTGGACGAGGGAGGAAAGGATCCTCCCGTCACTGGGTCACCAGCCCAGCTCTGGTGCCGGTTGACCCCAGCTGAGAACCTGGCCCCTTATGGGAAGGGAGCAGCGGGGCGTGCAACCAGCCGAGCGTCACTGTGACACGGAGGTGGGGGTGCACAGCTCCATCATCGCCCCCCCTCGTGCATGGCTGCTGCAGCTGCCTGGGGCTGGCGGGAGGCAGGGCCGAGTGTACGGAGCGCAGAGCTGGCTGCTAGATGTGCGCTGGATGGGGAGTCCCTGCTGGGGGGACGGGACCCGTGTTGGGACAGGAAGCTCCGGTAGCAAAGGCAAACAGGCGTCCCGCGGAGGCGATGGGACTGTCGTTCCGGTCCCAGCTGAGGGCCGCCTGTGAGAAGACGCACCATGGCTGGGGGGGAGAACGGTGCCTGGTCCCTTGTGAGCCGGGCACGGGAGAGCCGGGAGCCGTGGGGGTGAGACAAAGGGGGAATGCACTGGATGTGGGGGAAGGAAACTCGTGCTACCCAGTGGGCTGTTAAGCTGCAGGACTTGCCTCCACAGGGTGACGTTCCTTGGGCGAGTGACTCGTGAGTTCAGATAGGTGAAGTGTTCCTGTGCCCTGTGCCTCCTTTCCCCGGCTGGCACCGCCGGCAGTGCAGGGCGGACGGACAGACAAGGGAGGTGGAAAGAGATGGACGGTACAATGGATGGGGAGGAGGAGGCATACAGGAGGGTCGGATGGATGGAGGAGGACAGCCAGTGGGGGTCAGTCTTTCCCCCGTTCTTGCTCTCTGCTCCATCCATTGTCTCAGAGCCGCTTTGCCCCCCACCCGAGTCAGCTCTGACCCTTCTCTGCCTTTGCCCCCAGGTGCACCTGCCCCCAGTGACGATGCCATGGCCTGCGCCCCGTGACGCCGAGCTCCGGGCGGCACTGTGACAGGGGCAGCCCGTGGGCAGCCATGGGGAGCATCTACAAGGATTACTTCAACCCGCAGAAGATCCGGGAGCACTACAACTACACCAAGGAGCTGACGGAGAAGCGGCAGACCCCGGGGCGTGATGCCGTCTCCATCGCCATCGTCATCCTGTGCTGTCTCATCGTGCTGGAGAACCTGCTAGTGCTGGTCTCCATCTACCGTAACAAGAAGTTCCACTCGGCCATGTTCATCTTCATCGGCAACTTGGCCTTCTCCGACCTGCTGGCCGGCTTGGCTTTCATGGCCAACGTCCTGCTCTCGGGCCAGTACACGTTCAGCCTGACACCGGTGCAGTGGTTCGTGCGGGAGGGCACGGCCTTTGCCACGCTGGCGGCCTCGGTCCTCAGCCTGCTGGCCATTGCCATTGAACGGCACGTGGCCATCACCAAGGTGAAGGTGTACAGCAGCGACAAGAACTGCCGCATGGTGCTGCTGATCGGGGCTTGCTGGGTGATCTCGGTGGCCATCGGGGGGCTGCCCATCATGGGCTGGAACTGCATGGGCCGCCTGGAGGACTGCTCCACCGTCCTGCCCCTCTACTCCAAGCGCTACATCCTCTTTGTCGTCACCGTCTTCACCGCCATCCTGCTCTCCATCGTGCTGCTGTACGGCCACATCTACTGCATCGTCCGCTCCAGCCACGCTGAGATCGCCAGCGTGCAGACCCTGGCCCTGCTCAAGACGGTCACCATTGTCCTGGGGGCCTTCATCATCTGCTGGCTGCCGGCCTTCATCATCCTCCTGCTGGACACCTCGTGCGCCATCAAGGCCTGCCCCATCCTCTACAAGGCGGACTATTTCTTTGGCTTCGCCGCCCTCAACTCGGCCATCAACCCCGTGATCTACACGCTGCGTAGCAAGGACATGCGGAAGGAATTCCTGCGGGTGCTGTGCTGCTGGGGCATGGCGGGGCGCGGCAAGCCGGCCGAGCGCTGCATGGTGCCCCTCCGCAGCTCCAGCTCCCTGGAGCGCTGCACCCAGAAGCAAGACCTGCCCACCTCGCCCATCCTGCGGGAATGCACCACCTCGGTGTGAGGCGCCACAGGGACAGCGGGCGCTGATTGGTACGAAGGGACCCGGCCCGGAGCCGGCTCTCCCGAAGGCGTCTCTGCTGGCAGGGCAAGGAGGGCGGGGACTTTCCAGTTACTGACAATCTGGTTTGTGTGATCCCGTCTTCCCGAGCGCCACCCACTCCTGCTGGGATCCTGCCTGCTCCCAGCACGGCCTCACCCAACCCACGCGGCCATGCTCACCTGGCGCGCGCCTGGGGGCTGGGCGGAGGTTGCCTGGCTCCATGCACGCTGGCCCAGGGGCCTTTCTGGCGGATGCCCTGCCCTGCTGGGAGCTCAGCTCCGCCCTGGTCTGCCTGCGGGTGAACTGCCAGCTGCCCTGCTGGGATGGAGGGGGCTGGCAGTGACGGGCTAGCTGCACCAAGCCCGGCCCAGGGGGCGCGGAGGGGATCTGGGCACAGTCAGGGCCAAGCCCTCACTGCATATATGTTCCCTCACCAGCTGGTAGCATCAGGGCACCAGGAGCCCCCCGCATGGCGCCCGGCCCTGGCTCAGTGCAGTGAGCAGTCGCTGTCGGGCAGGATGAACTGGGGGCTGCGCAGAGAACGGAGCAAGAACCCTCGAGAGGCCCACATCTGGTTAAAGTGAGTGTGTGTGTGGCTGGCTGGCTGGCTGTACGGTGCAGTGTGTGTGTGTGTAGGTAGAGTGTGTGTGTGGCTGGCTGGCTGGCTGTACGGTGCAGTGTGTGTGTGTGTAGGTAGAGTGTGTGTGTGTTTGTGTGGCTGTGCAGTGCACTGTCTGTGTGTAGGCAGTGTGTGTGCAGTGCACAGTGAGTGTGTGTGTGTGTGGCTGTGCAGTGCACTGTCTGTGTGTAGGCAGTGTGTGTGCGGTGCACAGTGTGTGTGTGTAGGCAGAGTGTGTGTGTCTGTGTGTCTGGCTGTGCGGCGCAGTTGGGATGTGCAGGCAGTGTGTGTGTGTCTGGCTGTGCAGTGCAGTTGGGGTGTGTTGCTCTCACCCGCCCCCTGCTAGGCCTGGCCCAGGACAGGTTTCTGCTCCGCCTGGCCTAGGGGCACAGGCCTTTGCTGGCTCAGGGGCTTCGCTGGGTGCCCTTGCTGGGGTGGAGGGGGGGCGCTGGGCGGGCACGTCCCCTGCCTGGCTGGGAGAATGAGTCACAGCCTGATGTGCAGCAACGTGTCCGTGCGGCACGGGGGGGGGGGGGGGTTGTGAATGGGAATGGAAGGTGGGTGTGGGAATGGCAGCCCTACCCAGCACGTGGGGGGGTGCAGGGGGTGTTAAGGTTTTGTTTTAAAATAACCCGTTGCCCCTGCCCTGTCCCAGGCACAGCCTGTGCCCCAGCCCCCTCCGGACGTGGTGCAGGCAGGGACCTGGTCAGTGTGTGTGTGGTGGGCAGCCCCGTGTCCCGGCGTGTGCCCAGCGGGACGCTGAGTGGGTCCCCCAGGACCTGGGCCCATCTACGGCAACCAGATGGCCCAATTTTATAGGTACAGTCCCAATATTTGGGGCTTTCTCTTATCATAGAATCTCAGGGTTGGAAGGGACCTCGGGAGGTATCTAGTCCAACCCCCTGCTCAAAGGGGGACGAAGCCCCTGACAGAATTTTACCCCAGTTCCCTAAGTGGCCCCCTCAAGGATTGAGCTCCCAACCCTGGGTTTAGCAGGCCAATGCTCAAATCACTGAGCTATCCCTCCCCCCCATATAGCCTTATATAGGCTCCTATTACCCCCCACCCGCTGTCCTGGGTTTTCACACTTGCTGTCTGGTCAGCCTAGGCCCGTGCCCCAGGGCCGCTGGAACCGTTTGTGCAGTGGGGGGCTGAGAGCCGGGGAGGTATCGAAACCACTGCAAGCCCCCCTGTCCCCCGATTCCAGCACCTCTGGCTGTTCGCTTCTCCGGCCTCGGGGTGCTCCAGCCGTGGGGGCCCAGTGTCACGTGAGCGCATTGGTAGGAGCTGGGGCCACCCGCGTGGCACAGGGTCAAGACCTGGTTCTTTAGTGCACACGCAGCACAGTCGGTGTGGGGGGTGGGGAGGACACACCCCATCCCTGGGAAACACTACAGGAGCCCCCAGGTCTGGGCTGCAAGAGCCACCTCTGTACATGTGGCCCTTGGCGCCGATTGGATTAAAAGATTGTTTCTGTAGCGTCCGCTTGTCATTGATTCCTCCTCCCACCTCGGCCTCGCCCCTGCTGCCCCCTTCACCCCTGCTGCCCTCCTGCCGCCAACCCAGCCCACACGCACTGTGGGGTCCAGTGCACCTCGGGGTGAGGGGATCAAGGAGAGATGTTGCATCGTAGAAGCAGGACCCAAGGGGGAGGGACAGTCCCGGGGTGAGGGAGCCTGGGGAGGGATTGGTTGGGGGAGGGATTGGTTCTGGGGGCAGCAGGGTGTTGGGGGGAGTCATAGTATTGGGGGTGGCACGTCCCTGGGGGGGATAGGGCAGGTCCCGTGAGTGAGTGGGAGATTGGTTGGGGCGCTGCCCATGGCGCAGGGGGAATGGGGAACCTGTGGTCAGGCTGTTTCCCCTTCCAATTTGATTCAGCGCTGACAGATGCTGTTCTGGTTGCCATTGAAACCAAGCTCCCAACCCCCCAGGCTGTTGCTGCCATAAGAACCAGGTAACAGGCGCTGCTGCAGCGAGCTGGGGGGACAGGCTGGGCCCCAAATCCCCTCACATCGGGAGCCAGGGCTGGGCTGGCAGGGGCTGCGGGTGGGGAGTGAGGGGCACCTGCAGAGCTGGAGGTGGGAGCCCAGGGCAGGGCTAGCAGCTGCTGCGGGTTGGGAGTGAGGGGCACCAGCAGAGCTGGGGGTACCAGGGCTGGTCTGGCAGGGGCTGTGGGTCAGGAGTGAGGGGCACTGGTAGAGCTGGAGGCAGGAGCCCAGGGCTGGGCTGGCAGGGGCTGCGGGTTGGGAGTGAGGGGCACCGGCAGAGCTGGGGGTACCAGGGCTGGGCTGGCAGGGGCTGCGGGTCGGGAGTGAGGGGCACTGGCAGAGTTTGGGGGCAGGGCTGGGCTGGCAGGGGCTGCGGGTCGGGAGTGAGGGGCACTGGCAGAGTTCGGGGGCAGGGCTGGGCTGGCAGGGGCTGCGGGTCGGGAGTGAGGGGCACTGGCAGAGTTCGGGGGCAGGGCTGGGCTGGCAGGGGCTGCGGGTCGGGAGTGAGGGGCACCGAGGTGGGGGGCCTGTGTTAAGTTGCCCCTTTGGCTGCAGCGAGTTTCCCAGTAGGCGGCCAAGCCCCTGTGGCTCTGGGTTTCCCGTGGCTCCAGGCAGGGCAGGTTTTCCAGGCCCGGGGCTGGCAGAGCAGTTTGCCTGGTCTGGCCTGTCCCGTCTGGCAGAGCAGCTGGATGCTCTCATGGCCGACGGGGGGAGGGGAGGGGAGCCTGCGCTGCTGGGGCCATGACCGGGCCGGCTGGGGCTGCTGGCTCCAAGTCCATCCTCTGCTTTCTCAGAACAGGACGTTTCAGACCGAGCGTCGCTTCCTGTTGATGCCTCGGGGACCCGCTGGGCAAGGAGCAAGGCGGGGGGAGGTGCAGCTGGGCCGATGACCCAGCGCCCGGGGCTCCGCATGGCCCCCTGGGCTCCGCGTGGCCCCTGGGCCCCTCTGCTCCAGGAACGCTGCAGCATGGGCTGCCCTCCTGACCCCCCGTCGCCCACTCTGCCATGGGAAAACGCCCCCCCCATTCTGTAGCACCAGCAGGAGGCTGGGGGCGCCAGGCCAGAGAGGAGACGGGGCGTGGGCAGGGCAGGGGCCCTAGCTGGAGGGGAGCTTGGGGGGCCTTTCAGGACTGGGTTGTAATGAGGCCAGCAGGGCTCAGCAGTTGCTGATGTCTTATGTTTTCTCTATGAACAGCCCCCTTCCGTCCCTGGGCCGCGTCGGCTCCAGCCAGGAGCTCCCTGTTTTCCAGGCCCCAGGAAGGCTCCGTGGAGCAGAGTGCTGGCTCCACCCTGCTCCACTGGCTCAAAGCAGGAGTCGAGCCCCTGGGGTCTCATCCCCCCCAGTCCATCAACACCTGATTTACCCAGGGCAGGGCTCAGGGAGGCGGTGCCTGTGGGGCTGGGGGGAGCCACCCCAGAATCTGCTGGCCAGGAGTGGGGGCTCGCAGCACTGGGAGGGGGGGAGCCAGCAGCTCAGATCCCCGGATGCCCCCAGCATGGCTCAAAGAATTGGCCCCCCAGGCCTCCTGGCCTCGCTTGCAAACGTCTCTGGGGAGCGGGTGCCTCCGGCCCGTTGCTGGCAGCCCAGGGATGGATTTGGCCCAGGGGTTCACTGGATTTAGGGGTGCGCAAGGTGCTGGCACCCTGTGTGCGGGAGGGGGCATTTCACAGGCGCTGTGTGGGAGATGGGCCAGGCCCCAGGACCGAGGGGCGGCGCCTGCAGGGCCAGTGGCATTATCCAGCCCTGGCATGTCGGCTGCATTACAGCCCCTGGGGCTGGTGGGTTCCTCTGGCCGGGGGGGTGGGGTGTGCCCTGCTCAGGGGGTCTTTAAGCCCCCCTTGCTCCTCCTGGCAAGGGGGGGGGCCGGCGTTACCTCTGCTCGCAGCCAGGCTGCACCCCCTTGCCCTCAGGACTGTGCCACCCCACCAAAGTCCAGGGCCCTCGCAGCCCACGGGGCGGGGAGGGGGGCAGTTGGAGCCATCATGGGCCTGGTGCCTGCAGTTCACAGCCTGGTGCAACTCGTCCCTGGCCGGCCCACCTGGCTGTAGTTCACACCTGCTTCGCACGAGGGGTGCGCCAGGCACCAGCGGGCAGGGGGGGCATTTTCATGGGTGCTGAGCACCAGACGGGGCCGGACAGCAGGGAGCTGGCCCAGCTGGCTGTGGTTCACACCTGCTTTGCCCGAGGGGTGTGCCAGGCACCAGCGGGCAGGGGGGGCATTTTCATGGGTGCTGAGCACCAGACAGGGCCAGACAGCAGGGAGCTGGCCCAGCTGGCTGTGGTTCACACCTGCTTTGCACGAGGGGTGCGCCAGGCGCCGGCAGGCGGGGAGGGGGGGCATTTCCACAGGTGCTGAGCACCAGATGGGGCCAGACAGCACGGGGCCGGGCCAGCTGGCTGTAGTTCACACCTGCTTCGCACGAGGGTTAGTGACTGCACCTGGAGCCCTTGTCCGGGGGTGCACCAGGCTCTGGGGTGGGGGAGCACTTCCATGGGTGCTGAGCGCCAGATGGGGCTGGGCCCCAGGGCAGAGGGACTTTGCTGTCTGCTGGGGCTGCAGGGGCTGGAGCCTGGGGGGCTCTGGGGCTGGAGCTGCGACTTCTGCTGCTGCTTTTGTTTCCTCCCAGACTTGCTCCCCGGCTTTGGCGTGGCCCAGGGCCCCATGTGCTGAGTGACAGAAACAAGTGTAACACCCCCCCCCCCCCCGCCGGTCCGTCCCCCCAGCCCGGCTCCCTGTTCTGAGTGAGCGTTGGAGGCCCCAGACTCAGGCAGCAGGACAGTTGGACCTTGCCACGTAGCAGGAGGGGTGGGGGATAGGTGGACGTGCGCCGGCCTGGCCCGTGGGGGTGGGGGATAGAAAGACGGGCACCGGCCTGGCCCGTGGGGGTGGGAGGCGGGGAGGCGGGCGCCGACCTGGCCCGGGGGTGGGTGGGAGGTGGGGAGGCGGGCGCCGGCCTGGCCCGTGGGGGCGGGAGGTGGGGAGGCGGGCGCCGACCTGGCCCGGGGGTGGGTGGGAGGCAGGTGCCGGCCTGGCCTATGGGGGCAAGGGGTGGGGAGGCGGGAGCCAGCCTGGCCCGTGGGAGTGGGGGATAGGTAGACGGGCGCCGGCCTGGCCCGTGGGGGGCGGGGAGCCGGGAGCCGGCCTGGCCCATGGGGGTGAGGGATAGGTAGACGGGCGCCGGCCTGGCCCATGGGGGGCGGGGAGGCGGGTGCCGGCCTTGCCTGTGGGGGTGGGGGGCGAGGAGGTGGGCGCCGACCTGGCCTGGGGGTGGGTGGGAGGTGGGGAGGCGGGCGCCGGCCTGGCCCGGGGGTGCGGGGAGGCAGGTGCCGGCCTGGCCTATGGGGGCAAGGGGTGGGGAGGCGGGAGCCAGCCTGGCCCGTGGGGGTGGGGGATAGGTAGACGGGCGCCGGCCTGGCCCATGGGGGTGGGGGATAGGTAGACGGGCGCCGGCCTGGCCCGTGGGGGTGGGGGATAGAAAGACGGGCGCCGGCCTGGCCCGTGGGGGTGGGGGATAGGTAGACGGGCACCGGCCTGGCCCGTGGGGGCGGGAGGTGGGGAGGCGGGCGCCGACCTGGCCCGGGGGTGCGGGGAGGCAGGTGCTGGCCTGGCCTATGGGGGCAAGGGGTGGGGAGGCGGGAGCCAGCCTGGCCCGTGGGGGTGGGGGATAGGTAGACGGGCGCCGGCCTGGCCCGTGGGGGCGGGGAGGCGGGCGCCGGCCTGGCCCGTGGGGGTGGGGGATAGGTAGACGGGCGCCGGCCTGGCCCATGGGGGGCGGGGAGGCGGGCGCCGGCCTGGCCCGTGGGGGTGGGGGATAGGTAGACGGGCGCCGGCCTGGCCCGTGGGGGTGGGGGATAGGTAGACGGGCGCCGGCCTGGCCCGTGGGGGTGGGGGATAGGTAAACGGGCGCCGGCCTGGCCCGTGGGGGTGGGGAGACGGGCGCCGGCCTGGCCCGTGGGGGTGGGGGATAGGTAAACGGGCGCCGGCCTGGCCCGTGGGGGTGGGGAGACGGGCGCCGGCCTGGCCCGTGGGGGTGGTGCAGAGCCAGGAGCAGCGCCAGGCAGTGCAGAGGTTCAGAGAAGCAGCGATGTGTGTCCTTGCTCCATGCACCTGGCTTCCGTGGCCAGCTGGGACCAGGGGCCGGTTGCCCATGGCAGGCTGTCCTGAGGGCCAGCCGCTGCCTGGGAGCCCTGCAAGGAGCCGCCGGCCCCGCCCGTGGCCCTGGGAATGTTTTTCTTTGGGGTTTGGGTCTCGGCTGCTCTCAGCCTCCTGACGCTGAACATTAAACAAACACCTGCTGGGCCCTGCATCTGCCGGCAGGGTCCCCAGGGTGGCTGCCGGCCTTCGCCTTCCGCAGGGGCGTCCCGGGCGGGTCTGGCTCCAGACCTGTCTGGGCCCTGCCTGCTCCAGCCTGGGGCCTGCAGCCGCCCGGCCGGGTCGGCGTTCCCCACGTGCCCAGCGCCTGGCGCTTTCTCTGCTGGGCGATGCAGCCCTGAGCCCCGTCCACGCTCCTCTGTCTAGGTGGCTGCTGAACTCTGCTGCCAAAAGGCTGGTTCCTCCTAGTTTAGAGCCGGCCGTCAGGCACCCGAGGTCAGCGGAAGGGCGGAGGGTTATTGTAGTTGTGTGAAGGCAGCCAGAGGGTGAGATCGGGGCCACGCTAGGCTGGGCACTGGGCAGACCCGGACCGTGTCCAGGGCCCCGGGCGCTGCCCAGACACACAGTGGGAGACGCTCCCCGTTCCAAAGACCTCCCAGTGTCAATGGAAAGCAGCCCAGAGCGGGGCAGGGCTGCGGCAGAGCTCGGACTACAGAACCCAGGTGTCCTGACTCTGAACCAGGACCCTCCCCACTCGCCCATGCCCGTTCCTGTCTCCGCTGGCGAAAGGGCCGTTCCAGCGGGTGGGGTCAGCCCGGTGCTGACTCTCAGCAGTGCAGGCCCTGGCCCCGTGAGCGCCTCTCTCCGGGGGTGGCAGGACGCTGACACCCCTCGGGGGGGGTCCCCTGCAGCGAGGGAAGCTGAGTGCCTTGGTCACACAGCCGCTGCTGAGCCTGCACCCTTCCTATCTGTGCAGGGGCTGCTGCGGGACACTGAGCAGTGAGGGCGGGGGGCGGGGAGCGATTCCTGCCAGGGGCATTAATAACCCTCTGTGATGAACTGGGACTGTTCTTACTGGGGGCTGTGAATGCTGAAGGGGGGGGGGGGGTTGGCCTGGGTGGATGAGCTGCACTGGGGGAGGGGACTGGCCTGAGGGAAGAGACCTGAGCCCAGGAAGGGGGGAGAGGCCAGGTGACACCTCTGCCCGGGAAGCTGAACAAAGGCTGGGGGGGGGGGAGACACTGGGGAGGGAGAGTTTCAGGAGCCGGCTGGGGAATGGAGGGGACCTCAGACGAGGCTCTGACCCCCCAGTGGGGCTGTGGTGCCCCTGGGACCCCAAGCTGGACCCAATTGGGGAGGATCCTGTTGTCTGTACCAGCAAGACCCGTCCTGGCCTGTGTTCCTGTCGTCTGAATAAACCTTCTACTTTCCTGGCTGGCCGAGAGTCCTGGGGAATGGCAGGAAGTGGGGGGTGCGGGGCCTTGACTCCCCCCCACTCCATGACAACTGGTAGCAGAGGTGGGATGTACTGCACCCCATGGACGGCGCTTCCTGCAGTAAGTGACTGGGGAGCAGTAAAGCGAAGGGGGATTTACGGGGACCAGGTGGGCTGAAGAGTCAGAGAGAGACGGGGTCGGTGGGTGATTAACCCCTGGGAGTGTGTGCCCAGAGAGAAGGACTTTGCAGTAACAGGGTCCCCCGGGGGATTGCAGCGAGCGGTCCCAGGGGTGGAGGAGTCTGCAGCTCGACCCTAGCAGAGAGGTGGTGACCTCAAGAAGGGCTGGTGCACTGGGGAGGTCCCCCTGGAAACCGTGGGGAGCGGCGAGCACCCCGGCCTGTGAGTGGCCAGCAGGAAGATGTATGATAAACGCCTAAAGAGCGACGTGGTGGAGCTGTGCAGGCAGAGGGGGCTGCGCATTGGGAGGGCCACCAAAGAACAGCTAATTGCCCAGCTGCAGGAGAAGGATCGCTTGGACGAACTGAGTCCTGTCCCTCAGGGAAGCCGCCCAGCGGACGCAGCGTGGGCCCTGGGGCCTGACACGGCTGGGAGGGGTCAGACTGCTGCCGAGGACACCCCGAGATCCTGCCCACCTATACCTAGCGGAGGGGTTGGGGGAAGCTCAGCAAATACCAAGGGCACCCTGACCCCCGTGGCCAGCAGGGGATCATCCCGGTGGAGCTCCCCGTCCCTGGAACGGATGCGGCTGGAATATGACTGGGAGCTGAGACGGGAAAAACTCGCGTTAAGGAGGCAAGAACTGAAGCAGGAGCAGGAGGAACGGGAAAAACAGCATCAGCATGAGCTGGAGCTGGCCCGGCTGAGGAGCAGTGGGGTCCCGGCTGCGGTGAGTGAGGGGGGACCCAAGCCTACAAAGAGCTTTGATAAGCACTTGCTGCCCCGGCATAAGGAGCGGGAGGACATAGATACCTTCCTGACGGCCTTTGAGAATGCCTGCGAGCTGCACAGGGTTGACCCTGCAGACAGGATCGCAGTTCTCACCCCCTTACTGGACTCCACAGCCGTGGAGGTGTACAGCCGACTGAAAGGGGCGGAGGCAGGGGACTACAAACTGTTCAAACAGGCCCTGCTCCGCGAGTTTGGGCTGACTCCTGAGATGTACCGGAAAAAGTTCCGGAGCCAGCGTAAAACCCGTCAGGTCACATACCTACAACTGGTCAACCGGGCGCAGGGGTATGCCCGCAAGTGGACAGCTGGGGCCCAAACTAAAGAGAACCTGCTTGACCATTCATACTGGAGCACCTGTACGAGCAGTGCCCGTCCGACCTGAGGCTGTGGTTGATGGACCAGAAGCCGGAGAACCCGCAGCACGCAGGCCAGCTGGCCGACCAATTTGTGGACAGTCGGGCAGGGGATGGCAGGGAGGAGTCTCGAAGGAGCAAGCCTGCCTCAACGCAGAGAGAGAGTCATCATGGGACCTCCCAGCGGGGTCCTATGGAGAACCCCCCCAAAAGGGGAACATCCAGCGGCAGGTCCCTCCAACCCATTCGAGGGGACCCACGAGACATGGGCTGCTATCGCTGTGGCCAACGAGGCCACATACGGGCCCAGTGCCCCAAGCTCAGGGACAGACTGAGCAGAACCAACCCACAGAGGGTTGACTAGGTAAAGACCCAGCTGGACGAGGGGCAACGTTCCCAGGAAAGGGGGGCTGGCCGCGTACTGCCTGCGAAGGAGGGAGGAGGTCCCCAGGTCAGCTCCTCTGGGGGGTGGATGCTCCAGGCTCCGGGTTTTGGTTTACTGGGTGGGCGCGGGGCTGCCCCTCCGGAAAGAGTGCCTTGTTCCCCTGGAGGTAGATGGGAGGAAGGTCACTGGGTACTGGGACACGGGCGCAGAGGTGACGCTGGCCCGGCCCAAGGTGATGGCCTCAGATCTTTCCAGAGGGTGGCCAGGGTCCAAAGTGGGGCTCTGAACCAAGAGAGCCCGAATCACAGCCCCTCAGACTGGGACGTGGGGAGAAGACCCCAGCCCAGTTTGAACCCCAGGGGTATTGGGGTGGGAAAAGGGCATGGGCCACATAAGCCTTCCCACATGCGAACTACGAGTGCCATCGAGCCCCCCCGACCTAAAGGGGGACAGGAAACTGGAAGGGCCTGGGGTAAATCTCACCAAGGAATGGGAGGGACATTGGGGCGTCCCTGGGAACATTGGTGCATTTGAACTTCCCCAAGTCACTAGCTGAAGTGACCCCGCTCAGTTCGGTCTCGAAGGGGGGAGAGATGTGACGAACTGGGACTGTTCTTGCTGGGGGCTGTGAATGCTGAGTGGGGGTGTCGGCCTGGGAGGACAAGCTGCATTGGGGGATAGGAGACTGGCCTGAGGGAAGGTACCTGAGCAGGTAACGTGAGAAGCCAGGAAGGGGTTAGGGGCCAGGTGACACCTCTGCCCGGGAAGCTGAACAAAGGCTCGGGGGGAGGAGACACTGGAGAGTGAGAGAGTTTCAGGAGCCGGCTGGGGAATGGAGGGGACCTCAAACGGGGCTCTGATTCCCCAGTGAGGCTGTGGTGCCCCTGGGACCCCAAGATGGACCTAATTGGGGAGGATCCTGTTGTCTGCCTGCAAGACCTGTCTGGGTCTGGGTTCCTCTCATCTAAATAAACCTTCTGCTTTCCTGGCTGGCTGAGAGTCATGGGGAATCACAGGAAGCCGGGGGTGCAGGGCCCTGTGTCCCCCCACACTCCATGACACCCTCAAAACACGCTTCCCTGGGGGGGCTGAAATCCCGGCTCTGCCTCGCACGTCCCTGAGCTCACAAGGCTTCAGCAAAGCACCACGGCCCAGGGGCTGCAAAAACCTGGGGGCCATGTCACAGCAGGAGCTGCTCTAAAATTGCCCCTGGGTCCAGTTCCCACCTGGTGTCCCCGCGCACTCGCCCTGGGACAGCAAAGAGCTCAGCCTGAAGAGGAGGTGACAGCGCGGTCCCGCCACTGTGGCAGGAACTCTGCAGCACGGTACGTTTCCTGTTTGCTGCAGGGCTGATTGCTCCGGGTCCCTCTTTTCGGGGCTGTGCAGTGCCTCACGTCTATCTCACAGCTGGGCCAGCCGGGGAGCTAGGGCCTGGCGAGCCAGACAGCGAAACTCGCCGGAGCACTTGCGTTCACGCTATGAGTTGCTGTGGGGCCCAGGGCAGTCTGCTGCGTGGGGGTTACGTCTGACTCCAGCAGCTAAGGAAGTCTCTGTTTTACGCCTGCTGTGAACGGGTGCTAAAGCTTTTAAGCTGGAGGCCAGAGGCTCAGCTGGTCTGAACTGTCCTCGACCCATTTACACCAGCCCTGGAGCCCCACTGCCGAGCCGGCTCAGCCCTTTGCCGTCCAGGCCTGGTGTCTGCCCAGGACGCGGAGCGTCTCCGTCGCTGGCCTGACTGTGCAGCCCCCCCAGAGCAGGGGCTCACGTCACGGCTGTGAGGGCTGCATTCCAGCTAGGACTGGGGGCAGGGCATACGTTTAACTCCCATCACCCCCCTCGCAGCTGCTCGGCTCTGAACCGGGGAAGAGACAGGACACTTTCAGGCCGGGGTTAGCAGAGGAACCGAGGGGTTCCTTGAATTTCGGTCTCTAGTTCTCTTGGGGCCACATTTACACAGGATTTTTGGCACCTCACACTGCAGAGACCCCCCCCCCCAGGTGCCTAGCTGCATCTTCAGGCACCTGGGCCCCTTTGCACACCTGGCCCTCCGGCTCCTTCCAGAGCCCCTCCCTGGTACAAGCAGCAAGGGCCAGGCAGGCGGCGTTATTCCCCCCAGTCCAATCCCCCAGCCCATGGGGCAGGGCTCTCTCCCGGCCCTTAAAATCAGTGCTGCAGGATGCTTGGGCCCAGCAGAACAGCCTCCAGCCCCACATCCCTCGACCACATCCGAGCAAGTCAGCAGACGCAGCACAGAGCAATTCCTCACCGCCCCCCCGCCCCCGCCTCCCCGCCAGCTCCTGCTGGGCCGGAGAGGGAAGTGGTGGGGGCCTCTTGCTCAGACTGTCAGAGTGCAGCTGGATGGAGTCTGGACTCACTTACTAGTGTGAGGCCATTGCAATGCCCCCCCCCCCCCTGCCCCGCCCTGCTGCAGTCAGCACACAGCTCCAGGAAATTAAAAACCACTCCACATTCCAGCGCTTGCCACTCATCTCCCGAGCCTCGTCAACGTTTAGCAGAGGTATTATCCTGACCCTGCTCCCAGGATCCCTGGCTAGCCCCTCCCCTGCCCCTCGTGAACACAGGGCGGGTTTGGGGTGCGCAGCTGGTCTCAGAAGGGGGTGGAAATCAGGCCCTGTAGGGGCAAAGTGCATTGGGAGCCTGGAAAAGGAGTCACCCCAAAGCCCCATGGACTCGGAAACACAGACCGCGAATCTGCAGGCCAGACTCCCTGGGAGGCCACTGGCCAGATGGACCTGGCTGCTTTCAGTACTGGAGCCTGGCTTTCTGCTGTCTGGACAACATGAGCTGCAGCTAACGAGCGAGAAGCAGCTGACTGGAAGGCCAAGCTGTGACGGGGCTGGGGGAGGACTGGGGCTGGGACCAACTGCTGGAAGTGCAGTGGGGACCATGGGTGAGGAAAGAGAACCAGGGCATGGAGCAGGAGGTTTGCAGACCCTGGGTTCTGGCTTCTCACTCTCGTCCGCTGGGTTCTCAGATCCGGCCAGGACAAGGCTCAGAGCTCCCAGAATAGCCCAAGAAAGGCTATTCTTGGGGCTTGGCGCCCCAGGGAAGCAGGAAGTTCTGGGACTCCTGTAGGAAAAGCTGCTCTAGTGAGACTTCCTGCCCCAAATCTGAACCACGTGGTCAAATTCATCCCAGATGCAACTCCAGAGTGTGACAGGCCTGGGGCTGAGTCACCCTGGGAGGAGGTGGCTCTGAACCACCTTTGTGCTCCCTGTGTCCTGACACCACGCAGGGGCCTGGTATCAGAGCAGCCTTGGGGCTGCTCTAATGTACACTCTGCCCTGGGGCACAGACAACAGCCAGCCCTCTGCCCCCCCCCCACACACTGTATAGCCCCTTGGTGCAGTGTAGACACACTGCAATGTAGACACACCCGGAGGAGGGAGCGACGCTGGCTGCGCCCTGACCAGTGCAGGAGATGCATGTTGTTCCTTGTGTCGACACTGGCCTGTGGGATCTTTCTGAAATCCTGCTGATCTGACACACTCCTTGAATTACTGCCTTCCAGCTGACCCTGCCGCGGCCTTTTCAGATCGTCCCCCGCCCTCCCAGTCATTCCATCCCTCACGCCCACCCACAGGGTCTGACTGGAAATTACTCATGGCCCTTGGAGCAAGCTGCAGACACGGGTGGTGTGTGAGCGATGCCAGGGTCACGAGGCCGGCTGTGGAAAGTCGGGTGGGCAGGGCCCTCGGGAAGGCAGCTAGCCCAGCCCCCAGCACTCAGGCAGGGCAAGTTACACCTAGACGAGCCCTGCCAGGCATTTGGCTAAACTGCTCTTAAAACCCTCCAGTGCCAGGGATCCCACAACTGCCCTGGGGAGCCCGGTCCAGAGCGTCACCACCCTGGGAGTTAGACAGTTCCCCTGATTGCTGATGAACCCCCACACTGAGGCTAGGGCCCCTGGCTCCTTGTCCTGCCCCAGTGGCCATGGAGAACAACCCGCCCCCAGCCCTGCACCTGAGAGGCCGGTTCTCAGGGCCCCTCAGGCTTCTTTCCGGAGCAAACAGGTGTGATGCAGTAGGGACTGTCTGTGTGGGGGATGGGAGAGCCGAGGAGGACTTTCGGTGAGGGACAGGACCTGAGCCTGTAACCTGAGCTAGACAGCGGGGAGGGGGTCAGCACCTTTGCCCGGGAAGCTGGAAAAGGAAGGGGCCGGCTGGAGGGAGTTAGTTCAGTTTCGGGTTTGGGCTAGGTGGTTGGAATTCAGGGGATCCCAAGCTGGGAACTAAGCTTCCTGAACCCCCAGAAGGACTCGATTGAGGGCTCCTGGCTGTGCCTGCAAGCTCTGCTGTAGCCTGTGTTCCTGTTGTCCAATAAACCTTCTGTTTTACTGGCTGGCTGAGAGTCACTGTGAGTCCCAGGAAGAGGGGAGCAGGGCCGGAGTCCCCCACACTCCGTGACAACAGGCCCCGGGTTTGTAAGGTTCCTCGCAGCGCAGGTTGGCTGAACCTTCGCTCGGTCCGGCCGCTCTCCTCCGGGCTCTCTCCAGCGTGTCCCCAGCCTGCCTGAAGTGCAGCGCCCAGAACTGGACACCGGGCTCCTGCCGGGGCCTCCCCGAGCGGGACAGTCACCTCCCGCGTCTCACATCCGGCGTGCCTGTTACTGCGCCCGGACCGCTACTAGCCCCTTGGCAACGGCAGCACACTGGGGGCTCACATTCAGCTTGTGACCCCTGGTGACCCTCTGGCCCTTTGCAGCACGGCCACCACCCAGCCTGCTCGTCCCCACTCGGTGCTTGTGCATTTGATTTTCCCTTCCCAAGAGCAGGACTTTGCACTGGTCTTTGCTGAATTTCAGCTTGTTGATCTCAGACCAGCTCTCCAGTTTGTCACGGTCGTTTTAAATCCTAATCCTGCCTCCCAAGTGGTCCCAGCCCCTCCCGCCCGGGTGTCACCTACACAGTTTATAAGCCCACTCTCCACTCCGTTACACACGTCGTTAATGACCATATAGGATAGTACCAGACCCAGGACTGAGCCCTGCAGGCCCTCACTGGATACGTCCCCCGTTTGACAGAGCCCTGTTGAGAACGACTCCTTGAGACTGTCACGAGGGTCAGTGTCAAAACCTGACTCAAATCCCAGCTACTGCTCCCCGGTGTTTGCTAGGCCAGGAACCCTCCCCCCCACTCCCCTCCATAGTTCAGCCATGTCCCACGGGGTCAGCCGCACCTTGGTGGAGTCCCCAGCCCATGTGGGAAGACAGCTGAGCCTCTTTGATTAACCCTTCAGAGAGCAGAACGTGATCCTTTGAGCTCACTGAGCTAAGACCACTCGCTCTCTGGACTCTGGGGGCAGAGGGAGCATTAGAATGAGGGAGAAGGGCTGCTCCAGGCCATGTCTGCGGCCAGCCTGTGCGCTTGCCAGCCAGTAATACCCTCCTGAAGTCAACAGGGCTGTTTGCGGGGCAGGGAGGGCGGCTGGCAGAAGAGCTGCCCTGCAGAGGCACAGCACCACTGGTCACTTGTGGGGTGGAGTGGAGCCACGGAAGAGTGCCAGTGCCGCAATGTGGGCCATGGTGACATTTTGCCTAGAGATGTTTGGGCAGAACCTTGACTCCTGAGCAAAAAAAGCCTCTACAGAGTAGGGCAACCAGATGTCCCGATTCTATAGGGACAGTCCCGATTTTGGGGTCTTTTTCTTATATAGGTTCCTATTCCCCCCCCCACACCCCTGTCCCGATTTTTCACATTTGCTGTCTGGTCACCCTACTACAGAGGCCAGCAGGAGAGAGCTTGGTTCGAAGGCATCTCCCAGAGGCCCAGACCTGCTCCAGGGTGTGACAGCCTGTAGCTCTCTGGGGTCAGGAGGGAACCTCTCCCAGGGG
This sequence comes from Gopherus flavomarginatus, assembly GCF_025201925.1. Taxonomy (NCBI): domain Eukaryota; kingdom Metazoa; phylum Chordata; order Testudines; family Testudinidae; genus Gopherus; species Gopherus flavomarginatus. The sequence continues at coordinate 980,196 of NC_066632.1, read as the reverse complement.
GACTTTATCCCATGGCTGCCTCCTACGGGGCTTCATGTACGTCAGCGTCAGCGATGGGACACTGTCTAGATGGGCCCAGACGGGCCGGATTTGGAGCACCCGGTGGAGGAATGTGCATGGCTCTCTGCTCGAGGATAAAAACATGTGACGAGAGACCCCCCGTAGCAGCCACTGCTGGCAATGTGGAGCTGCGGCCCTGGCATGGTCCCTGCAGGGTGCTAGACGCTGGGGCTCGAAGGATGGGGATCGGGTGCGAGGAGCCCGTAGCCGCAGAAACTCAATGGCTAGTGAATGCAGAGGTGGCAGAGCGCCACCTGCTGCCTGCCAGAGAGCATGACACACGTGCAAACCTCACATTGGCACACTCTTGTGCCCACACCCTCATGCACCCGCAGGCCCATGCCCACCACAGGGCAGATTTGTCTGGGGGGAGACGTTACATCGCACGTTGCCCCCCCATCTGTTCGCCACGATGCCCCCACCCTTTGGGAATTCCAGGGAATCGTGAACAACGAATGTCCCCTCCTCCACCGGGACCATCACAACGGCCTCATCGCTGCTGGGAGCCGCAGGAGCCTTTTCGGACCCAGGCATTTCGCCTTCAGCAGCAACTTCAACCCCGCTGACGCTGGGAAAGCTGAGTGGCATTCACAAGAAGTCGCAAACCAATGCTCGTGAAAGGCCCCACGCACAGGATCCCCGGCTTCCATCTCCCACAAAGGGCCGCCCCAAACCGCAGCCGCCCAAGCCCTGTCGGACGCGGATACTTGCTGCACCGATAGAACATCAGACTCTCCAGGGTGCAGCTGCGGCCGCGGAGCACAGAGCGACTCAGCGCCCGGTTCACAAATCCGCAGGAGGCATCACAGCGCTAACGCCCGGGCTCCAGGTGCAGGTCTCTGGCTGCGCCATCGCAGGGTAAGCTGGGACCTGCTGCTCTGCAGCTACAGCCGCCACGTAAAGAAAAAGGGTCTAGGCCTCCGTTTCTCCAGGATCCCAGTCCTACAGCCCGTCCCTGGGCTCAGGGAGCTCAGGGTCTTTCCCAGCTCCAGGCAGGTCCAGGTCAGGTCTCTCTGCCTTCCCCGCCTCCACCAGGGCTGTCGCCTCTGAGACACAAAAGAAATAGGACATCCAGGATGGTCCTGAGGCCATAACATTGTGCAGCCAGCTGTGTGCACTGAGCACCCAGGCAGATTCCTCAGCAAAGGGACACTCCTGGGAAAGCCTGACCAGGTGGCAGCTCCTGGTGGCACAGCCCCTGCGTAGAGGAGCCAAGGCCTTTCTTCCACCCCACGCTCAATCCCAGAAATTCTCTAGCTGCGAAGAGGCAGATCCCCGCTGTCACCCAGCATCCTGCTCTGCTCCTGGGGCACTTCCTAGCAATGTCCAACTCTTGGCCTCTCCTCAGCTCCGCACCAGATCCCTGGCAAACCGCCCACCGCCATCCTAGCCCAGGTCTCTGTTGACACAACACCCTCGTCCAGCACCTCCTGCCCCGACCTGCTGCGCCTTATGGATCTGAGCTGGGGCTCATAGGTCCCCTCTTAGGCAGCTGTGCTGGGGTAACATGGCCCATCAGTCCCTCCTGGGACATCAGCCCCTCTCTGGAAAGGACTGTGCAGGCTGTGGGCCTGCGCCCCTGGGACTGGCCTTTAGTGCCTTGTCCAGAGAGAGCCACGCGTAGCCATGACTGCAGAACGTGGCTGCATCCGAGCTACGTTGGAGCAGGAGGCGGTTATCTTTGCCTGTGCAGAGAGGAAAATAAAAATGTGCAGATACATCCGGCCTGACCCTTGGCTACCCTGTTCCTGGGCAATGGGCAGGGCTGCGTGGGCTCTGAGGCCCTGCCTTAATGTCAGTTAGAGCAGCCTTGGGGCTGCTCTAACACATGCTCTGGCCCCATGGCCCTTGGGAAGCAGAGGCAGCCACAGAACAGTGGACTTGGGCCATGCCCCTCATTCAGCTCCTATACCAGGGGCTGGGAGCAGGCCCTTTCTGCCAGCTGCCGGCAGTGCAGGGGGACCCTTAAGGGGTGGTTTGGCCATGCTGAGGCCCCTGTTATGCTGCTGGAGTGGCCTGAAGGGGCCTGAGTGTCGCTGCGAGCGGGGCCCAGGCTGCATAACCCTGGGAGGGTTGTGCCCCTGTAACGTGATTCTTGTACCAAGGTGGAGCTAGTGCCCTGAGGGTGACATCTGTCCTGGGCAGGGCCCCCATACCCCTCATGAGGGCACAAGACCAAGGCATCGCGTCCGGCCAGGATTAGGCTTCAGAATGAAGCGGACTGAGCCGGCCCAGGTCGTGACACTCGTCTCCCTGCTGCGCAGATGCTCCCTAGTCTAAACACAGCTGGCATCCCAGGAATGCCTCTGCCCGGCAGCCAGAGACAGCCCCTGCACTAGCTCCGAGAGCGAGTGGGCCAGGGCTGCAGCTGGCTCCTGCCCTTGGCTGGCAGCTGCCGGGGACGGGGGGCATATGTGGGATAAAATTAGCCTCTGCTCGGCCAGCTGCTGGCTTCACCCTCCTAGGGGTGCACCTGGGATTGGGCACCCATGGTTTGTACGTCTTGTGATGGAGCTAGTGTTCGGGGACGCCGAAGCCCCAGCTCCAGCCCCAGCCACAGGGTTCGGGGAACTCCACCTCGGCCCCAGGAACCTGCGACCAGTTCACAGGCTTGTGGGAGTGAGGGTGTGTGACCAAGGGTCTCTCTAATGGACTTGTTTGTGGGCACGTGTTTGACAGCGCGTGTGTGCGTCCGTGTGTGTTTCACTCTGTGTCACTATGTGTGTGTATGTGTGTGTTTGACGGTGTGTGTGTGCGTCCATGTGAGTTTTACTCTGTCACTGTGTGTGCACGTGTGTGCATGTTTGACTCTGTGTGTGTGTCCATGTGCATTTCACTCTGTGTCATGGTGTGCACGTGTTTGTGCATGTGTGCATGTTTGACTATGTGTGTGTGTGTGTCCATAAGTTTAACTCTGTGTCACGGTGTGTGCATGTGTCTGTGGGTGTTTGATGGCGCATGTGTGCACGTATTTGACCAGGTGTGTGTGTGTCCATGTGTGAGTTTCACTCTATGTCATGGTGTGCGTGTGTGTGTATGCATTTGATGGGGGGTGTGTGTCCGTGTGTGAGTTTCACTTTGCATCATGGTGTGCGTGTGTGTTTGATGGTGTGCGTTTGATGGTGCATGTGTCCGTGTGTGAGTTTCACTCTGTGTCATGGTGTGCGTGCGTGTGTTTGACGGTGTGCGTTTGATGGTGCGTGTGTGTCCATGTGTGAGTTTCACTTTGTGTCATGGTGTGCGTGTGTGTTTGATGGTGTGTGTTTGATGGTGCGTGTGTGTCTGTGTGTGAGTTTCACTCTGTGTCACGGTGTGCGTGTGTGTGCATTTGATGGTGAATGTGTGTCCGTGTGTGAGTTTAACTCTGTGTCATGGTGTGTGCACGTGTGTGTGCGTATTTGATGGTGCATGTGTGCACGTGTTTGACCGGGTGTGTGTGTCCGTGTGTGAGTTTCACTTTGTGTCACGGTGTGCGTGTGTGTGCGCGTTTGATGGTGTGTGTGTTTCCATGTGTGAGTTTCACTCTGTGTCACGGTGTGTGTGTGTGCACGTTTGATGGTGAATGTGTGTCCGTGTGTGAGTTTCGCTCTGCGTCACGGTGTGCGTGTGTGCACGTTTGATGGTGAATGTGTCTGTGTGTGAGTTTCACTCTGTGTCACGGTGTGCGTGTGTGTGTGTTTGATGGTGTGTGTGTGTCTGGTGTGAGTTTCACTCTGTGTCACGGTGTGTGTGTGTGTGTGTTTGATGATGTGTGTGTGTCCGTGTGCGTTTCACTCTGTGTCACGGTGTGCGTGTGTGTGTTTGATGGTGTGTGTGTGTGTCCGTGTGTGAGTTTCACTCTGTGTCACGGTGTGTGTGTGTGTGTTTCACTCTGTGTCACGGTGTGCGTGTGTGTGTTTGATGGTGTGTGTGTGTCCGTGTGTGAGTTTCACTCTGTGTCACGGTGTGCGTGTGTGTGTTTGATGGCGTGTGTGTGTCCGTGTGTGAGTGTCACCCCTGGGGGTGACGCAGGCCAGTATCCCGAGGGTGTCGCGTCCACCTGCCCCACCAGGCCGTTTGTCTGGCTGTCATTAACCCCCTCGTCCTGTTGCTGAGCAACGACATGGGACCCTGGCACACCAGTACCACCCCCGCCCCCGTCAGCGTGGTACGTCCCAAAGGACTTCCTCTCCTGCTCACTTGGTACATCCCACCCCAGCCTCTCCCCCTTTGCCTAAATTCACATGGTACATTCCAACCCCCCGTAAAGGATGGTACAGCCCAACTGTCACCCCTCTGCCCTAAGTGCACTTGGTACCTCCCACTATCTCACATTTGAGAGCGACCCATCCCAACTGGCCTAGGGCCACATGGTACGTTCCATGTCCCCCTCTCTATGGTACATCCCGGGTCACACACCCTCTTCTGCGCCCCGTACGTCCCATCCCCCGCCCAGGAGGGAAATGAGGCCCCCCTGCCCTGGGTGAACATGGTACGCTCCCTCTGGTACCCGCCCTCCAGACCCCGGATCCCCTCCCTCATGGTTTGTCCCACCCCGTCCCTGTCCCCACCCCCCGTAAATGGTACCGCCCGCCCCCCTCCCGGATGGTTTGTCCCGCCCTCTCCCCCCTCCCCTCCGTGCCTGGTTTCCGCGCGAAATCGTCTCCCGGCCCCTGGCTCCCGCCCGCCGCCCCCGATGCCGGCCCGGGCCGCCCCGCTGCCCCCGGCCCCGCTGCCCGCCGAGCTGCGCAGGCGGTGAGTACGGGCCGGGCCGAGCCGAGCCGGGCCGAGCCGGGCCAAGCCCCCCCCCCCGTCCGGTCCAGTCCGAGCCGAGCCGAGCCCCCCCCCCCCCGGTCCGGTCCAGTCCGAGCCGGTCCGAGCCCCCCCCCCGTCCGGTCCGGTCCAGTCCGGTCCGAGCCGAGCCCCCCCCCCCCCGTCCGGTCCAGTCCGATCCGGTCCGAGCCCCCCACGTCCGGTCCGGTCCGGTCCGAGCCGAGCCCCCCCCCGTCCGGTCCGGTCCAGTCCGAGCCCCCCCGGTCCGAGCCCCCCGTCCCGCTGCCCGCCGAGCTGCGCAGGCGGTGAGTACGGGCCGGGCCGAGCCGGTCCGAGCCCCGCCCCCGGTCCGGTCCAGTCCGAGCCGAGCCCCCCCCCCCCGTCCGGTCCAGTCCGAGCCGAGCCGAGCCCCCCCCCCCGGTCCGGTCCAGTCCGAGCCGAGCCGAGCCCCCCCCCCCGGTCCGGTCCAGTCCGAGCCGAGCCGAGCCCCCCCCCCCGGTCCGGTCCAGTCCGAGCCGAGCCCCCCCCCCCCGGTCCGGTCCAGTCCGAGCCGAGCCCCCCCCCCCGGTCCGGTCCGGTCCGAGCCGAGCCGAGCCCCCCCCCCCCGGTCCGGTCCGAGCCGAGCCGAGCCCCCCCCCCCCCCGGTCCGGTCCGAGCCGAGCCGAGCCCCCCCCCCCCCGGTCCGGTCCGAGCCGAGCCGAGCCCCCCCCCCCCCCCGGTCCGGTCCGAGCCGAGCCGAGCCCCCCCGGTCCGAGCCGGGCCGAGCCGAGCCCCCCCCCACCCCCCGGTCCGGTCCGAGCCGAGCCGAGCCCCCCCGGTCCGGTCCGAGCCGAGCCGAGCCCCCCCCCCGGTCCGGTCCAGTCCGAGCCGGTCCGAGCCCCCCCCCCGGTCCGGTCCGAGCCCCCCCGGTCCCAGCCCCCCGCCCCGCTGCCCGCCGAGCTGCGCAGGCGGTGAGTACGGGCCGGTCCGAGCCCCCCGGTCCGGTCCGAGCCCCCTGGTCCGAACCCTCCTGGTCCTGTCCGGTCCGGTCAGGTCCGAGACCCCTTGGTCAGGTCCGGTCCGAGCCCTCCGTCCGGTCCAAGACCCCCGGTCTGAGCCCCCCGGTCAGGTCTGGTCCGAGCCCCCTGGTCCGAGCCCCCCAGTCCGGTCTGAGCCCCCCCGGTCCGGTCCGAACCCCCCCCCGGTCCCAGCCCCCGGCCCCGCTGCCCGCCGAGCTGCGCAGGCGGTGAGTACCGGCCGGGGCGGTCCGAGCCCTCCGTCTGGTCCAAGACCCCCGGTCCGGTCCGGTCTGAGCCCCCTTGGTCCCTGAGCCCTCCGGTCCGGTCCGAGCCCCCAGTCCGGTCCGAGCCCGTCCGGTCCGAGCCCATTTGGTCTTAGGCCCCTTGGTCCTGTCCGAGCCCCTCCGCTCCGGTCTCTCCCCGGCACCCCTCCCCCGCTCCGGTCCCGTCCGGTCCCCCCTGCTCCGGTCTGGTCTCCCTCCTGCTCCAGTCTCGTCCGGTCCGAGCCCTCCCGTCTGGTCTCCCCCCAGTCCGGTCCCGTCCGGTCTAAGCCCCCCCCGTCTGGTCCGAGCCCCCAGTGTCCGGTCCCATCATCCCCCGCACGGCCACCCCGGTCAGGTTCCCCCCACTGGGGTCTGGGTCTGGCTCCGCTTGCAAGGACCCACCCACATTGACGTCCGATCCCCCTGGACGGGGCAGTGCCCCCACAGACTGTTGCTGGGGGGCTCTGGTCTGGTGGGGGGTATTAGGGGGGCTGGGTTCCCCATGGGGGTCTGGTCCCCACAAACTCAGGCCCCCCGCAGCTAGTGCTTGGGGGGGGAGTCCTGCTGAGCTTTGCCCCCTGCGGCTGGCAGAGCCCGGTTTGGGAGCAGGTGTGTTTGCTTCCAGGGGCTGAGCCGTGGCCTGGGGGCGTGGAGACAGGGGGGCTTGAGGGGTGGCACGTCCCCCTGGGTATTTCAGGGGGTCTCAGGAGTTATTTTATCTGACTCGCCCTCCCTTCCCCCCGCCCTCACCGTGTCCTGTGATCTGGGTCCCCATCCTGCTGGGAGCCCCAGAGCCTGTAAGGGTGGATCCAGGAAGGGGCCGGGGAGGTTAGACCCCATCCCGTTTCCCATATCCCTTTATGGCACCAGGCTGCTTTGTCTTTCTCCCTCCCAGCACCGCTTCCCCTGCGCACCAGGAAGTGAAGGAGAGCCCCGCATCTGGTCAGAACGTGGGGGACACGTGGTTGGGGGGCCGCAGGCAGCTGCCCGTGCTGTGCAGGAGACCAGACTAGATGGTCCTCCAGCTGCCCGTGAACACCCGTCCTTCTGCAAACGAAGTGCCACGGACCGGGCTGTTACGGCGCCTCCGAGCTGACGGGGGCTTCCTGCTGCCCTGGCCAGGCCAATCTGCAGGCTGCGCTCCCTAAGGAAATGTCCCCTCTTGCCCGTCCGCAGTTAACCCTCCTCGTTATTACCATCCTCACTCCCTAGGCAATTGCCTTTGGCTTGGCATGACCCTGATTCAGCAGGGGGCGGATCTGATATATGGGGCAGCCCCTTGGCACCAGGAAATAGTTTCCTGTTAGTTGTTCAGCCTGCCGGGGTAGATGGCTGCTGGCCCTAGTATATTCAAGGCCCTATAAAGCTCTTTTGATTTTTCCCAGGCCATTAAGGGAGCGGAAAGAGAGCGGGAACCAGAGAAAGTCCAGAAAACGTTCCTGCTCCCTCTCCGCACCCCCACAAAACAAGCAGGCATGGGGCTGAGTGGGTTGGAATTGCAGGTTGTTACTTCCTGAGATCAGAGAGTCTTTTCCCCTTTGGGAGCGTCTGCCTGTGTGCAGGATATTAACTGCCCAGGTGGGTGTGTTCTGCTCTGGATCTGGGGTCAGATTGGAGGCTCGTTTTTAAAATAAATAAATAACTTCTCTTGACAGTGGTCAGATCTGCTGTCATTCTCCTAGGCTGCTTCCTCTTGTCACTCTCTGGGGCCCCAATCCTGCAGTCCAACCCACCCCTGCTCGTGTGCGGACCTGGTTGCAGAGTGGAGGGCGTGTGTGCGTCGGGGGGGACGGGACGGGATGGGACGGACAATGTTCTAATTAGCAAACCAGGCCAGGGATGTGCAGTTAACATCAACAGTGGCTGCAAAAGAGGGAATCTGTTTTCGTCTTACTCTTGCGTCAAGCTGCTTGTGGCCCGACCTCCTGTCTGGAAGAGCGTTACTCTCCTGGTTTCCTCTGCAGTGAGCGGGAGCAGGGCCCGTGGCGGTGATTGTGTATGGCACATGGCGTGCATGCACTTCCTGTGAGAATTTAACCCAGCTCTCGCACTGCTATTGTCCGTTCCGCTTGGCTTCTGCCTCCCCCTTAGCATGTTGTTGTGGTGCCTCCTGCTCAGTAGAGGAGGAGACGGTTAAGAGGACTGCATTTGCCGGCAGACCACAGAGCGATCCAGGTGCACTCGGCGCATTGTTTGGGGGCTGCTCCAGCCCAGTTGTGAGTGGCTCTTCTGGTTAAACGTTCGCTACCCAGAGCTTCATTTAGCCGCTGAGCATCGTTCTGCAACTCCGAAAACAGCCTTTCCTATCGCTAGTGGGAGCAATTTCCCGAAGTATCTGCGGGGAGGGAATGGAACTGTTGGTATCAAACCCTTAACTAAAAAGATGGAGGGTAGACAGCCTGAAGCTACTTTCCTCTGTTTACCTACAGCGCAAATGGTCCGTGCTCCCCCCCCTCCTTAAAATACTGAGTAACGAAGCCAAGGGGATCAGGACTAGTTGCTCAGTTCCCTGCAGTTAAGAGAAGCTGCAGGAAGAATAGGATTGTTGCCTGTTGAGGCTTGGGAGGAGGAAATGAATGGCTTTGATTCCTGGTACAGCCGCTTAGCGTGGGGATTTCAAAGCCCCTGTGCTGCTGAAGACTTGCATTTGCATTCTGCTATGGGGGGCACAGGGTGCATTAGGGGGAGCAACAGCCAGCTGGCTTCGCGGCTCAAGCCATAGAGCAGGCACAGAGAGGAAATGCGGGCACTCAGTTACTCATGGTCTAGTAACAGTCCCTGGAGTTGAACGAAAACCGGGCCATAGGATACGCTGTGGGTGGGGTGCTCGCGCTGAAACAGTATCCGCAGGGCCCTGGATTGTGAGTCAGCCAAGCTGTGCTGGAGGTGCACGTGAGGTGAAGTTAGGGAGACAGGCTGGCTGCCGTGTCAGTAAATGCAGGACTGGCTTGTGGCAGTGGGACCCAGCCACATGACGTGCTCAGAACTGGGAATAAATGCTGCGCGTCTGCGTCTCCGTAGCTGAACACTGGCGTTCTGCAGGACGCGTGCCAGCCCCAGGTAACCAGGGAGTGGCTCTTGGCGGTGGTGCTCTGGGAAGCTTCCAAGGGGCAAGATTGTTCCCAAACAGGGTTGGGGAATTATGCCCTTCCCTGGTATAGCTGGCCCTCTCCAGTCGTGTTCTTGCGTGTGTATGTGACCGAAGCCATCCAGAGTTCGGAGAGGTTTGTCCTTCTGCACGGCCTGTTGGTGCATGTGGCGGGAATACTTGGGCACTGCTCCTCTCCTGGAAATGGATTTCCCTTTGGTTTTGCTAATGGCTCCTGATAAGCCTCGCCCATGTCTGGGCAGGGACCTGGTGTCTCCATTTCGTTCCATTTGAACTCTGGGTGTGCCTGTATTGAGTCATTAACTTAAATAATTAACTCTTGATTGGTGAAAGGACAGCCAGTGGCATTGTCCAGCAGCAGCTGGAGGTGAAACAGGAGTGAAGGGGCTGAAATACACATTGTGCTGAGCCCTCCATGTAAAGATTGGGTAGAAGTGGCTGGGCCAGGGGCGTCTCTGGTGCAAAGGAATGTCCTGGAGAGTCAGTATGGCCAAAGTCACTGCTGCGCTCTGGGAATCCGTGCTTGTCGCTGGGCTCCGTGTGTGTAGTGAGGGGGGCCACACTCTGCTCTGCGCTGAAGCACTACAAGGATTTCTTCTGTCCCCCAGCTTGGCTCTGGCTCAGACTGAGGGCTTTCCCCAAGGGCCAGACGCTGTCCTGCATCTGTTCTGAGCGATTCAGGCCCTTAGCCGAACCTCATCGCCACAGCGTCCACACAGCCAGGCTGCCCTGCGACGCAGGCTCCGGAGCGTGCTCTCTTCTAGAGCACGGGCCAGGGATCCTTTGCCCCTCGCTGTTGGGTTTTGCGGAGTCCTTGGCAAGAGCTGCGATACGACAAGGCCTTGGCAGTGAGTCAGTGTGGTCAGAGGCGCAGCGATGTTGTCAGAGCATTGGGACAGCTATGTAAATAGTGAGAGATCCATGCAGACTCCGGTGCAGCATTCCCAGAGCGTTAGGGATGTGACTGAGATGCGTACGCCTTGTCTGTCGTGGGGCCTCACTTGCTGGACGGAAGGCTAGTGGCAGCCCTTGCTGCTTAGAACCAGGTCTGTGATGAGACAGCCCTTGCATTGGAGATTAGCGAGCGTCCCGGGAGGCGTCACTTGCTTTTCTGTGGGCCGCTGAAGGGACCTTTCTGTTTGTTGCTTGGGATGGGATTTTCACAGAAGCCGCGGGAAGTTGGGCATCGCAGTCCCAGCCCTAGAATTTACTGATGCTCTTTGTTTTGCAGGGGAAAGTCTCAGAAGTGGCTTAGACTCCTTGAGCTGCTCCAAGCCCCGACAGCTTTCCAAGAGACGTTGGCTCCCAAGTCCCTTTTTCAAAAGGGACTTGGGCTCTGAAGTCACTTGGTGGCTTTTGAAAACGGGCCCCAAGCTGGTATCCATTGAGCTAGCACTTTCAGGGCCACCATCCACTCTGTCAGAGACCCTGCCCATCCCTTTCCTGCACCGGGAGGCCATAGACACTCCACCCCTTCCCCCGTATCTAGTTGGGGTTGCAAAGGAAACATCCCCATGGTTACTTCATTGCATCTCAAGTGGGGAAAGAAACTATAACAAGTCACAACTCTCTTGCAGGCTCCAAGACTTGGAGAAGGAGGAAGATGGGCTGAGTGAGAAGGTAAGGTTCTCTTCCCATTGTTGGTGCCTTACCCATTTCTGCTGATCGACCCGTTCCCAAAGAGACGCCCACGCTTTTATGGACTTTCCTGAGTTGCAACTTTCATTAAAGGGGTTTTTGGTACCGTGCACACATGGCGTTTACTCTGGTGCTGCTCCCCGGTACAAGAGCGCTCCTGCTCTGCAGCCATGCAGTGGATATTTCATGAGGTGTTTCTGTCCTCCTGGATTTGACTAGGTCTTTGTGTCAGGCCTACCAAGCAGTGTTAATTTGCAGAAGTGACTTCAGTGGAATTTAGCTGATTTCTCAGCTGTATCCTGCATACTTGGCCCAAGAGTCACGTCCGTTCTGAAGTCTGGCTTCAAAGTATGATTCATTGGCCTGGCATGGCAGCTCCTGGAACCTCACAAACAGACAATGCAACAGTTCCAGAAGGTCCCAGAGGCCCATCTGAGGTTGGGCCCTTTGTGCTTGGTGCTGCACAGACATAGCGAGAGAGGGTCCCTGCCTGGGTTGGAACTAGGGCTTGGCTGGTCAGGCCTAGTGGTCAGGGCCAGTCCCAGAGACCAGAGGCCTATGTCAGGGGTTAGAACTGGGGCTGGAGCCTAAGAGTGGTAGCTGGGGTTCGGGACCGGGGGTCAGGGTCCTAGTACCGATGCCAGGGGTGGGAAGGAAGCCAGCGTTCAAGGAGAAAAGCCAGGGTCAGAGCTCAAGCACCGAAACCTGGGGGCAAAGCCAATGTTCAAGTCCAAAGACCAAAGTCAGAGATCGGGGCTGGAGTCCCAGTTCAGTGGCAGAAGCCGGGGGTCTAAGAGTGAGCCAAGATACTGCTCTGTCGCTACAGCTGCTGGGGGAGGGTCCCTCTCATTGCACAGATGCTTCCTGGAACTCCCCCTGGACCAATCGGTACTGCAAGGGAAGCTGTCAGTCTGGCCTTCCGAGGCAGTACTTCCTGTAGTCATCATCTCCACGAGGTCTGTGCGGCAGTGTCTGCGAGCGGATGGTGGCTGCCTGGTGGTGACCCGGAGGCGCTGGCCTTCCTGCATCCCGCAGACCTGGGTTCCAGTCCCATCCCTGCAGAGCTTCGCACCCTGAAGAGCTGAGTCTAAATAGACACGGGCTGGGAGGGGGAGACTTGGCCAAGGCCACCCAGCAGGTCGGTGGCAGGGCCAGGAAAAGAATCCAGGTGTCCTGAGTCCCAAGCCAGTGTCCTCCCCGCTGGGATGTGCTGCTCACCCTGCCCTTGTTCTGAAAATGCCCCGTTGGGGGGGTGTGTGTGTGTGTGTGTGTGTGTGGCTCTGGAATCCGACTGAATAAGGAGCTAGGAAAACTTGGTGAGAAGGGAAACGGCAGATTGCACCGCCGTACCAGAGAGGTGAACGCTGCAGGCTTGTTTCAGTAAGAGCCTCTCGCTCATCTGCTCCCCGGCTCCTCAGACACATGCTCCTGCAGTGAGGTCATAATCCTGTATTTATTCTATCAGTCCGTTTCCATAGAAACTGCTGTCATGTCACACACTGGGCTTCATGACTTCACTACAGAGCTGGGGACGAGGAGGCTGGAAACACAACCTGCACCATTAATCCTGGGACTGCACCACAGTGGCGAGAAGCTTGTAGGGAGCGGGAGGGTTCCCAGGAGGCTCGGCTGAGGGTCGACATGCCCCAGGGCTGGCTGGATTTAGCAAAGGCATGACCCAGCAGAGAATGTGCTGCCTACAGGTCGCAGTCATTGGTAACAATCCCTGCATTAGTGGTATTGCAGCCCTAACCCCCTGAGCAGGAGTAAGTGTTGTTGGGATAACCCCGGATTCTGGAAGGGCTGTAAATGCTGTGGCCTCAGGGTGTAGGCTTGGACTTCTTTAACTATTGGGGAACCCCCACCCCCCTTACTGTCTCTCCCAGGGCTTCATGCGCCGTCTTCTGACACAGCAGGTGCTGGCCTCTGTTGGAGGTGGGGGAGCTGGGCCCCTGTTCCAGCCCAGCCTAACAACTCTGGCAATCTTGCTGTGACATATTAAAGCCGCCCTCCGCTAATGCAGTGAAGGAGCGTCTCCCTGCGAATGGCAGTAAGGCAGCCCAGGCCCCAGTAACAAGCCGGCTCTTTCTCCTCCCCCATGAACGTCGGGCGTAGAAGCTGCCTGTGCCCAGAAGGAAAGGCCATGGGAGCACCCGATGCCCATGTGGCTGGGGGAACTGGTCGCAAGCTTGTTGCCTGTAACACCTGCTCCTTGTGCCCTCAGGAGTGCGTGAAGGAGAAGCTGAGTCTGGTCCATGGCTTCCTACAAGCAGATGCACAGAATCAGCTGAGCGACCTCGAGACCAAGCTGCACAGAGAGGAGCTGTCGGAGGTAGTGTGTGTGTGTGTGTGTGTGTGAGAGGGAGAGAACACACGCCTGCTGCCTGCATACATGGGAACGGGGGGACCAAGATGTAGGTGCTCAGGGTTCCTGCCTGGAGGTCCTGGCTTCTGCAGTCAAGAGATGGCTGAGAATCTCTGATTTCGTTTTTTAAGATAAGGTAGCTAAGCCTGGGAACACGAGCCGAGTGTAACTGATGTCTGTCTGCATCTGCAGCCAACAGCTACAAGGAGCGTGAACTGCCCTGTTCATCTTAACTCTGAAGCCTGCTGCCGCCCGAGCAGGTGCAGGGCTGCCTGTGGCCAGGGTAGCTATGGGGACCCAGGGTGAGGTGTATGTTGGGTTCAGCCCTTGGAGGGCTTTGTGATGGTCCTGTGCTGTAACTGCACCTTGCTCCCATAGGAGGGGTACCTGGCCCGGGTGAAGGCCTTGCTCAGCAAAGAGCTGTCGGTGGAGAACGGGGACGCCGCAGCGCTCAGCCAGAAATCCAACGGATGCTCCGAGAATGGCGCCTACGGCAGCGACGAGGACTCAGAGAGAGCCAGCCCTGAGGGGGAGGAGGACAGTGCTATGGAGATGGAGGAAGCCGTGGCATCCTCCTCGTCATCGGCAACCATGTCAAAAACCCGCAAAGCCAGGAGGAGCAAATCCAACGGCGAGAACAAAAGTAATGAGCTGGCCTTGGGCTTCCCTGGCAAGCGAGGCAGGGTCTGGGGGTTCTGCCCCCACGAGCTTCGCTTTGCTGTGGCATTCTCTTGCTGATTCAGGGCAGCCTTACTGAACCCTTTCTAGACCCTCAGCTGAGATGGGGCTGCCCCCCACCCAACGCTCCTCAGTGCTTCATCTGAGCACAGCTGGCTCACCACTTCCCGTGGGGAGGCTTGGCTAGTGAACTCCCCTTTGTGACTGCCGGTAGGGGTGGCCTGCTGGTTTGTATGCTCGCCGTGCCCCTTGGGAGCTCTTCCTCGGTCTCGTGTAAATGCCTGCTTGACTGCAGGCACCTTGCAGTGCAGAAGTGGGTACGAATTTCTCCTTGGCATCCGATAGCAACCTCATTCACTTGCTGTACTCTGAGATGATGCAGAGGGTCAGACTCCAGGGGTGAGAGGCACGTTGCCCTGCGATGTTTAGGTTCATAACCTCCTGGTCTTGCTCCGTTCACTCTTAAAGCAAACAAAAAATGAGCAGGAATCTCTGTTGCGCAGGAGCTTTTGAAGCAAACGGCTCCAATTTAAATGCTGGTGGGGTATTGCCGGAGCTCTTTGGCACAACGGAGCTGATGATCCCTGCCAGTTAAAGAATGGGAGGAGGGCAGGAGCTGTGCTCAGGTTTGATGTGTTGGAAGGAATGTGGCATAGCCTTCTTTCTCCTCCTGGGCACAGGGGAATGCTCGGCACATGGTGCAGGAATGGCTGGTGGCAGACGATGGCCAGATTCTCAGCTGTGCTGAGGCTCTTCTGTGCCGCTCTGGCTTCAGAGCGGGTGGAAGCAGACCTCTGGTATCCCCCCTGCACACAGGGTCCTCCCTGGTTGGTGTGGAGCTGGTATCTGCCCAGTTCCCAGAGTAGAGGGCTGGTGGGGGCGTGGCTGGAGTGCACAGCCCTGTGGCTATTCTTTCCATCCCGGGGGCCATGAGAAGCAAAGCGTGAGCAAGAACAGCCTCGAGGCTGCTCTAATCTACGCCGGGAGTGGAGCAGGCAGGGGGGGAGTGCAAAGGTGGGTCAAGATCAAGTCTGCTGCTTCCTCACAGGCTGGAATGGAGTAAAGGAAAATCAGGCCCTCGGGGTGGTGTGTGAATGCGCTTGAGTGATGCGGACCGTGTGCTTTTCTCTAGCTATGACTGACAATGGTTCTTCTCCCTGCAAAGTAATGATTGCTCTTTTTCTTCTGACAGAATCTCCAGCCAGTTCCAGGGTGACCCGGAGCTCTGGCAGGCAGCCGACCATCCTAGCTCTGTTTTCCAAAGGGTCAGTACGTCCTGCAGCTCCTGGTTCTGGTTCTGGTTGGTTTGAGATGGATATGGGGTTTTTAATCTCCTAACAGTTTATTTTTGTTAGTGGTTCATTGGTGTCCTCCCTCTTCTTTGTCGTTCTCTTTGCACGGCTGCTCATTGAAGAGTTGGTATGCGTTCTTGTGAAAGAGTCCCAATGGATCCTAATATCTGCAGGCCCATGACTGTCTAACAGCCTCTGACCTGCACATCCTGTAACCAGCAGGGGAATGACCTGAAGCTCAGAAAGGGACACCTCAGCTTGAGGATCTGTTGGGTATCTTAGCCCAGCGGGGTTCCAGTCCTCGATAGGCATGTCTCTAATACACCCAGTGTGCAGTGCCTGACACCCTAGGGTCCTGGTTCATGGCTTGGTGACGGGAATATCAGCTGGTATTATTTTGATTGGCTAAGTTCCATTCGTTAGGGTGAGAAGGAAGCTGATGTTCTCTCTGTGAAGGTCAGAGCTGTGGTGTGGGCTAGTGGGTAGGTCTCTGGGCTGGGACTTGGCAGCGCTGGCTTCTGTCCTAGCTGTTCCACTGGCCTGCCTTGTGACTTTGGCCAAGTCACTTCCCCGCTCTGCCTCTTCCTCTCCTCCCCCTTGTCTGTGTAGATTGTGAGTGTGTTTGGGCCAGGACTGTCTCGTGTTTTGTGTAGAGCTTGGGCCAATGGGCGCCCAGTTTTGGATGCTATTGAAATGCAAAGAGTTAATAGAACCAAGGTGTAGTGGATAAGAACGGCTTCGCCGGTTCTGCAATCAGTTTTGTAACCACAGCTGCTGCTAGCGGCAGTGCTCAGACAGCCCATTAAAGCTGCTTTCACAAGCTTCAGGCAGACTGCGCTGTTTGGGTCTCTCTTCCCATCGCCTTCTCTCAAAAGCAATTTGCTCCTTTCAGAGAACTGATCTTTCTGTTGGTTTTCACCTTCATACCCAACAGATCCAACAAACGCAAATCGGACGAGGTGAACGGAGAAGTGAAGCAAGAAACGAATCCAGAGAAGGAGGAAGAAGAGCTAGAAGAGAAGGTACGTCTGGCACATGTTTGAAAACAAATTCTTCGACGGTCCTCTCGTTAGGCTATTAAGGAAGAATAGTCCGGCAGATTTTAAAATGTTATTGAAGTTAATTTTTCAAATCAAGTGTACACAAGTTAAGAAGGAAGGTGCTGTGCGTCTGGGGTCGGGTTGGGTTGGGTTATGGGGGATTGCAAGTATCGGTTACAAGGTTCACGAGATGCCTACATATCACATAACAAGCATAGATCCAGATTGGGATGGGAGAGTTTTTAAAGCGTCAGTTGATAGATGGGCTCTGGTATGCCGCCCATGGATGTATTAAGAATCTAAGTCAGTATTGGTGGAGAGGGAGGGATGCGTCCCTCGGTCCGTCAGGGAAGGGAGGAACTGGGTTATTTCCCTGGTCGGGGGTCTCGGTTACTTGGTACTGGCGGTATCCTGTGATGTGTTCTGTATAGATGTCTCTGGACCCCTGATGGTGTCGGACACCATGAGCTGTCTCATGTATTTCTGCTGTGACCCCAATTTGCTTAATTTGTAAAGCTGTTGGACTCTGACATGCATTTCTTTCTTTCACCTCTACTTCAAGGAGCAGGATGAAAAAAGAATTAAAATTGAAACCAAAGAAGGGTAAGAGCAGCTACAGTTTCTTTAATCGGGTGTTGGAATGTTCTGGCTTGAGTGTGCATGGACTAGGTGACCTCTCGAGGTCCCTTCCAGTCCTACGATCTGTCTGCGCGCGTTTCTCTTCGCAGAAATTTGTCACGGGCTCTGTTGTGGCAAAGGACAAAACAAAAAATCAAAAAGATTTTCTAGCTGAGTTTTCCTGTCCGTGTCCGACTTCATCACCCTAAACCTGGGGAGGCAGAGAGAGACAACATTAAAGAAATGGAAGCAATTTAGTGTCTGAAAGAACAATGTTCCTCTGGTAGTTGACTAATTTATTAAGCTTCTGAAAATATAGATGAGTGACTGGGTCTGGCTCAGTGAATTCCTTGTTTGTGCTTCCAGCTGTGCTGTTGCTGTGAAGGCTGGGCTTTCCAAAAGGCCCACATGGGGCCCGTTTTCAGCAATGCCCAGGTGTCCTGTTAAGTCAATGGAACATCGGGCTTGTCTGTACGCAAGAGTTGTGTTTCTCCGTGCCTCAGTTTCCCTATCTACATATTGAGGATAATGAGATTGAGCTGTTTGGTAAAGCGCTCTGAGATCTGCGGATGAAAAGCACTCAAGAAGAGCGAGGGACTGTGGTGATGATATAACTCTGCTGGTGTAGTTAAAGCAGTACAGCGCGCCCCCAGCGTGAATGGGCTATTCTGTGCAGCTTTTCTCGTACGGGGATCGCTTACAAAGCTATAAGGGCTTGCCTGCACTTGGAAACTAACCAGAACATCTCTCCGTGTGGACGGTTTTATTCCAGAATCAGAGTGCCTTTTTCTGATTGAATCTGCTTTCAAAGTGGACTAAGCTGAACCAGAAAAAGGTGATCTTATTCTGGAATAGGAGCATCCACATGGAGATTGAATTCACACCCTACCTAGTCCTGGATTAACTTCCTGGTGTAACTGCAGCCACGCTAAGGTCTGTTTTTATTTTAAAAAGCCCCAAAACCCCACTCGTACCCCCAGTCAAGGTGGTAGTTGTAGCAGCATGACACAAGTGTGTCGAGAAGGTCCCTGGCTCCTGAGACTCTTAGGTCCTTCTGGAAGTTTGACACTCCCAGAGCTGGGCATGTGCCTCCCTTCACCTGCTCGGAAAAGCCCAGCAGGAAAGTTCGGTGAAATGCGGAGTTAATCAAAAAGAGTGAAAACAATTCACCCCCATCCGAACCCCCCAACGAGTCCGGTAGCGTGTCTGACGCCCCCTTCAAACTGGTGAGAATGAGTGTGGGCTTGGGGGAGGGCGCTCTTAGTATTTTCAGCTGATCTCTTCTGCTTCCTGGGCCAAGGGCTCGATGCTGGAATCTGTGAGCAGATAGTGTGTGAGGAGTTCGGTGCCTTCCTGTGGCACAAAACCACTTCAGCTAGAATGATGCATTTGTTTTGTGGGGCATCAGCAATGAAATGTTTGCGTGTATTCGGGTCTCTCGAACAGCTGAGAGCACTGGGTATGCAGGTGGTGGAATAGCCTTGCTAGGCTTTTTTGTCCTGTGCCTTCATTCCTTGTCTTGATGTATTTTGTGCCCAGGTCTGAGATAAAAGAGGAAGCTACGCAGGTTAAAACAGCACCGCCTGCTAAAGTAAGTGGTTTTTCCTGTTCTCGTCAGCACTTGGGCCCTGTCCGAGCACTGCTGACAACTTTTAAACCACTCGCAGTGGCGGCGAGTCAAGAAACAGTTCTCTCCTGTGCACATGTCACTCACACCTCCACGTGATCTTTACATGCAGCATTTGTAGCACAAACGAAACGTAACGAGGGCATGTGTGTGTTGTGTCGGTGCAGTGAGTCCTTCCTCCTGCCATGCTTGTCCAGGTCAGAGAAGTTGCTAAACACCTGGTCCTAGACAATGTGTGACGGAGGCACTGGTGATTGTTTTACTGCTCCAGATTCCTGGTAGATTCAGGACTGGCCATCAGCGTGGGAACATGTAGTGATGCTTACGGAGGGCTGAGGCTGGTAAATGGCAGAACTGTTAATGGGGAAAGCTCCTGATGTCTCGCGTTGTTTCCCTTACAGACCACGCCTCCCAAGTGTGTCGACTGCAGACAGTACCTGGACGATCCCGACCTCAAGTTCTTCCAGGGGGATCCCGACGATGCGGTAAGCGGCTCATTGCTGGGGTTTAGAAATGTGGCCATGCTGCTGGGAGTGAAGGTCCAATGTGCCCCTCTCTCTCTCAGCTGGAGGAGCCGGAGATGCTGACAGATGAGCGCTTGTCCATTTTCGATGCCAACGAAGATGGGTTTGAAAGTTACGAGGATTTGCCCCAGCACAAAGTGACCTCCTTCAGGTAAAGCTTCTTGCACTGGTGCACCAACAATAGTTTAGCAATGCTGCATTTGTAACCCCTGGGGCAAATCAGACTCCAGGGGGGTTGCTCTCTTCTGCACAACATGGAGAGGCTTGGTTCTGCCTTGAGCACTACTCTAGGTGGTGAGACTGCTTCCCATGCACGTAGCCTGGAGCTTGGTTCCCGGGCGTGCAATCCTTTCTGCCCTTGCTAAGGGAAGTATGCATCTCCCCGTGTCCGACGCAGGACATGTAAATGCAGAGCTGTTTGCAGCGAGCCCTGGATGCTGGCTTAAGCTGAGTATTAAGTGTAACATCCTTGAGGTGTTGAACAACGTGCAATCGGGAAACATCCTTTCTCCTCTCTCGCACAGCGTCTACGACAAAAAGGGTCATTTGTGTCCGTTTGACACCGGGCTCATAGAGAGGAACATAGAACTGTACTTCAGTGGTGCTGTGAAACCAATATATGACGACAACCCTTGTCTAGATGGTAAGTGTCTTTTGTCGCAGAGCTGGAGGCAGACACCGGCCTGCCTGGTATCCTGGGACTTCCTCAGTCTGTGTCCTGAGGACCAGTCCAAAGGCCTGGGAAACCCAGTCTTTGTGCCGCCAGTGGAATCTTGGCAGTGCGAGGAACGACCTCTCCTCTCAGGTGACGTTGCTAGCACTAGTTACTGCCACGGAGTAAATTGTTCAGTAATTCTGCAGGAGCTCGGTTATGGTGGGGCTGGGGGCAACATGGCAGTGCTGATTCTGAACCGAAGTTCAACAGCCTGTTAATGGCAAGTGTTTTAAAAGCAGCTGTGCTCTGATCTGGGCCAGTAAATCAGCGTGCAGGCCTGGTTCTCCGGAGATGTGCAGTGTGTGCAGTACGCTCCTGTCGTGAGCTGGTAGTGTTTCTCACCTGCTCTGATCTGGTGCCACGGGCTGAACAGTGTGCGGCAACAGAGAATCTGGGCCCTGGGCAACAGAATCCGAACCCTTGCAGTGTGTTCCTAGGAGTGTGTGTGTGTCTGAGAAACATCCTTGCTCTTCCCCGTTCAGGTGGCGTCCGAGCCAAGAAACTAGGTCCCATAAACGCTTGGTGGATCACTGGGTTTGATGGAGGAGAAAGAGCCTTGATCGGATTCACTACAGGTAGGTCCGCAAACGGGCGTTTCAGGGGGCTTCTCCCTTGGGGGGGCTGGCGGGATCCCTGTGCTCTGAGGGTTAAAGATTCAGGTACCCCACGGCTACGAAGCAGCAAGCTGCTGGGGGGTGGGGAGTGGGAGCCGAGGCACTCGATAACCGCCAGAGCGGGTTGTTGCAAATCAATTGCTGATGCTGGGGGGTCACTCCTGTTACACAAGCCACGAAATGCTGATTTTTCTCTGGACTCATCCATGCGCAGCTGCCCCAGTGTAACTCAGGGAGGGGTTTTAAACTCTTGCCAAAGGCCATGTGCAGGTGGGTATTATTTTGGATGATACCAATGAGGAACAAAGTGATGCTAAACAGAGCTAAGCCACTCTTGAATTGAAGTCTGTGTAGACGCTTGGGGGACTGACAGGACTCTGCTTCTGAGAGTCCTTTACACTTTTCCCGTCACATGTTCCTTAGCTTATTTGGGCCTTTCGGCTGTTCGGTGACGTGTTCCGTAAAGCCCCTGCAATCACCGTCTCTGGCAATCTCTCTCTGCTTCAGCCTTTGCGGATTACATTCTCATGGATCCCAGCGAGGAATACGCTCCCACCTTTGCCTTAATGCAGGAGAAGATCTACATGAGTAAAATTGTTGTGGAATTCCTCCAGAACAATCCCGATGTCAGCTATGAGGACTTGCTGAACAAGATCGAGGTGAGACATGGCGTGGCCGTCCTCTGACCCACAGAGTCTCCCCGTTGGGTTCCCAGCCCCCAGGGGCATTGCAGACAGGAGCCAAGGGGTCACAGCCATGCTGCTAAATGTCAGGGGGCGCTTGGCGAGGTGAGCGACGGATTCCAGGGTGTGTCCTCCTATGGGAACTGCTGGACTAGCTGACTCTGAACTCTTGGGCTGTTCACACTGTACGAGGATGTGTCCATCTGGTCCTCCCCATTGAATGGGGTGTGGGTGAGAGCGAGGAGATGGATTTTATTCTACTTGTGGTTTGTCTCAAGCCACACTGTAGGTTGTTCCTCTTTACTAAACCCTCTGGAGGGTGGAGCTCTGCCTCCAGTTCTTCCCTACGGCGAGGGTGAATGTCACTCGTCCGCACAGCTCCCCACAAGGCCGTGGCCATGCTGAGGCCTGGTCTGAGGGCTGATGTGGCTGTGGTGTTGCTGCACGAGGGTGAATCTCAGCCTCGCTGAGGGAATGAGAGGCTTCCCTTTTCAGTCGCTCTTGGTGAGTTTGTGGGGCCGCCCTGAGTGGTCTGCGCCCCTGTGTCCAAGAACCAGGGACCCCAAGACTCTGGCTGCCTGTGAAATGGTCCGTGCCGTTGGGTCTAGAGCTGCAATGCTCTCGGGTGGTGTGAGGTGTGCTGTAGGCGGGGATGTCCCGTGACCCTCTGCTGCGTCTTTTCAGACAACAGTGCCTCCTGCTGGGCTGAACTTCAACCGCTTCACGGAGGACTCTCTGCTGCGGCACGCCCAGTTTGTGGTGGAGCAGGTGGAGAGCTACGATGAGGCTGGAGACAGTGATGAGCCGCCCGTCCTCATCACGCCGTGCATGAGAGACCTGATCAAACTGGCGGGCGTCACCCTGGGGAAGAGGTAGGGGTGGTGGGAGCTGCCCCCGGCCCATTCTGCAAACAGCTGTGCTCTGCTGGGGGTTATACAGGCACTAGGTCTCGGGCCTTGCCTCTGCCCGCTGCTATGCCATGTTGAATTCACGCCCTACCTTATTCTGGGGTAACTTCCCTGGCTCTAGACAGACCCCAGGGATCTGTATGCCAGCGTGGGGTGAGTTGCCATAAGGGGCTCCTGAACTCGGCTCCTAATCAGTCCAGTTGAGTGCAAAGACAATCCCCTCTGCGTTGCTGTTTAGGGAGCCAGGGCGGTCTGGTGGTTAAAACACTGGGCCGGGATCCAGGAGACCTGGTGTCTGTTCCCAGCCCGGCCACAGGCTCCCCATGGAACCTTGCGTGAGTCCCTGCATCTCTGGGCCTCGGTTCCCCGTGTGATCCTTCCTTGGTCAGTCTGGATTGTGGGGACTCTCTCTTACGAGTGCATTTTCAGTGCCAGTTAAGGGGCATTTCCTGCCAAGCCAATAGTTAGACACCTTTTATCATGAGATTCTGTAGTAGGTACTGTGCCAGCTTGCGTGCGGGCCAGGGGGGGTATGAGGAGAGCGGTCATTGGCATTGCACGTAGCCAGAATTTTTCCATCCCAGTGTCTGGTGGGACAGGGTAATGCCACCAGTGCAGGACCGTGCTGCAGCGGGCAGTGCCTGAGCCGCTCTCTGTTCCAGGCGAGCGGCGAGGAGACAGGCCATTCGGCATCCCACCAAGATAGACAAGGACAAAGGGCCCACCAAGGCCACCACCACCAAGCTGGTGTACCTCATCTTCGACACCTTCTTCTCGGAGCAGATCGAGAAGAACGAGAGAGAGGAAGACAAGGAGAACGCCATGAAGCGCCGGCGCTGCGGCGTGTGTGAGGTAACCAGCAGCTGCATCTGACCCCCAGCTTGGGGGCTCAGGGGAGAGTGCTGGGGAATGGCTTCCCGCTGCCCCTTGGGCTGTGTGGCTGGCTGGACGTGGTGCCCCAGAGGGAAAGGCTCAGTGGGGCGACGTTCTCCTTTCTGGGGACAATGCATCCATTTCCCTGCAGCCTAAAGAAGGGAAACACTGAGAACAGTGCGGGGAAAGGAAGGAAGCTGTACTGTGTCAGGGCGGCTCTGCCATTTCCCTCCAGGCCTGGTTCTCCCGGAGGCCCCTTTGGCACCTCCCGAGCCAGCCAGGGTTGCTCCGTGGTGGGAGGATGCTAAGGAGCAGCATGGGGTGCTCGCTCTCCACTCCAAATCCTCTTCTAGTCAGTGTGAGTCTGTCCACAGGCTTTGCTCATGCCTGTACTCTGCTGTTGGCCACGGTCAGGAGCAAGACCTGATGGAGCCAAGCTCCTGCTTCCACTTGCGAGCGCCACGTCCTCGGGGACGAGTTGCTCCTACGGCTCCTCCACCGTTGGCAGCCACTCAGCCTTCTCCTTTCTCCCCTTCCCTGCAGGTCTGTCAGCAGCCCGAGTGTGGAAAGTGCAAAGCCTGCCAGAACATGGTCAAGTTCGGTGGTAGTGGACGGAGCAAGCAAGCCTGCCTGCAGAGGAGGCGAGCGAGCGCCTGGGAGCTGCGCAGAGCCCGGGGGGGTGGATGCTGGGGGCCCCTCTACCCCTGGGGACAGCAGACATTACTGTACAGGGAGTCAGCAGTCTCCTGGCAGGACAGAATGACAGCTGGTACTACCCGGGATTGGAATGACCAGACAGGAGCAGAGTCTGGTCTCTGTCTCCAGCAGGGCCAGCACTGGCCGTGTCAGCCAAGAGCCACAGCAGCAGACAGCGATGGGATAACCTGCCCCTGGGGGAGATTCCCTCCTGACTCAGCTCACGCCCTGAAGCACAAGGGTTTATGGCCCTTCCAAAGTGCTCGGTAGTTTGAGAGCTTTCCCGGTGTAAGTCTGGATAGGCGTGTTGGCCACTCCACTCTGCTCTCGTTACCTTGAACCCGCTGCTGTCTGTCGACGGGGCGGAGGGACGTGCTGCCCACGCTAATCTCAGTGACACGTCCTTTCTGTAGCAAGCCAGACCAGACCCAGGTAGTGATGTGACTAGAAAACCTGAACAGAACTGAGTGAAATTCCCTCTCCCACTGCAGAGTGGGGCAGGGATGGGACCATCTGCCCCTCCCAAAGGCGCTGAGCACGGAGGACACAGCAGAATGGCTTAGGCAGCAGCATGCCAGAGTTCGGGATGGGCTGCTGCTGGGAATAATGGTCGGAGGCTCGGGGACCAGGGGTGGAATCGGGCTGTGGCAGCATCTCCCATGGGAGACGGTGGAAGCCCTGGCGTTGGGATGGGCTGGGCAAAGCACTTGGGAGCCTGTTGAAGGAGCCGACCTGCCCTGGCGGGTGGTGGGGACGGAGCGCGTGGCCTCGTCAGTCACCGGATGCCCTGACTGTCGCTCCCACCCTAGGTGCCCCAATCTGGCCGTCAGAGAAGCAGATGAAGACGAGGAGGTGGACGATAACATCCCCGAAATGCCGTCCCCCAAAAAAATGCTCCAGGGAAGGAAGAAGAAGCAGAATAAAAGCAGGATTTCCTGGGTGGGGGAGCCAATCAAGGTAGGGCCGGAGGAGACATCTCACTGGCAACGCGTGTTCCCGCCCAGGTAAACGGGCATCGATGTCGTGAGCAAATCTCCCCAGTGGGTGGAACATTACCTGCCAGCTGGGAAGCTGCAGGGTCTCGCTGCTGCCCCATTGCCAGGTCTTCAGCGCAGCACTCGCGCATAGCCCCTGCTTTCCTTGGTGGACGTGGATCTGCTGTGCTGGGTGCAGGTACCACCTGCGTGCTGCTTAGGGAACGTGCAGCGAGATCCGCTGCACAGGTCTGATGGTGTCTGTGACACATGCGGGAGCGTTTTGAGATGTACCAGCCACCTGGGGGAATTGGGGCTTTTCAGCCGCACCTCCTTTGTCCACTCTAGCCTGTTTGGTTTGCCAGCGCGCTGCATGGGGAGCAGATTTGGGTGGGAGTTTGTGGGCCTGTCAGAGGTTAACCCTCAATCGGAACCTTTCCTCGTCTCTGCGGGGCTCGAGGCCTTGCTAGAACCGAGCGTCTTGCGGGAAGTGTCGAGCTCCTGTTGTCTGCAGGCTGGGGTGGCTTTCGTGACGGCTGGGCTGTGGTTGAGTGGCTACAATGCAAGGGCCAGAACCCCTGTCTCTGGGAATAGATGCGGGTCAGCGTTCACGGCTTCTCCAGCCCCACCAGTGAGGAGCTCTGCTGCGGTCACAGCAGGAACGCTCAGTAAGCCTGCTAATGAAAGCCCCCGACTCCCTCGTACGGGCTGCCCTCGTGGCCAGCACACTGGGGACTGAGCCAGGGACCCCATCGCTAAAAGCAGGAGCTGCTGCAGCTGCAGCCAGTGTGCAAAAGCTCCTTAGCCGGGACTGTCAACTCGTGGGCTCTGCGGAAGGACACGGAGAGCTCACCGTGGGTTCCAGGTGCTGTCTGGCAGAGCAGGGGAGTGTCTCTAGCTCCGAACCACGAGAGAAATGAGAAAACTCCAGGTAATGGGGTTTCTGCCGGTTCTAATAAGCAGCCTTTGTCCGCAGCGCGACGGGAAGAAGGACTATTACCAGAAGGTTTGCATTGATTCCGAGACCCTGGAGGTGGGGGACTGCGTTTCCGTCAGCCCCGACGAGCCCTCCAAGCCTCTCTACCTAGCCAGGTTTGTGGCGATCTGGGGGCGAACGTGCATTTGTCTGCGTGCCGGAGGGGTTCTGGGCAGGGACTGGTGCAGGGATTACAGGCGTGTCCTGCAGTGATCACACAGGGGCATTTCCTGCAGAGATGTTGGGAGATCCCTGTCTGAGTGAGGCTGTCACTCTGCTGTTACTGATTTGTGCGATGGTGGGTCCTGGAGGCCCCAGCCTAGAACCTGCCCTTACCTACGGTAAGAGACCTGCCCCAAGGAGCTCGGTCTAAATACGCATGACAGATGGGTGGGAGAGGAGACCCAGGCTCTGGGAAGGGAGGTGACTTGCCTGTGGTCATCCAGCAGGGCAGTGGCAGAGTTGGGAAGAGAACCTGGGTCTCCGGAGTCCCAGCTCTCCCCGGACCCTCTCTGCCTGGGGTCTCGTTTGCCCCAGCACCGCTCAGGGTGAAACTTTCGTAGCCCAGCCAGCGATGAGGAAAGCATCTTTCCCTTGGCAGCCTTGGGGTGGTGGTAAAACACAAGCCCTTCCCTTGCAGAGTCACTGCGCTGTGGGAAGACAGCAGTGGACAAATGTTCCATGCCCACTGGTTCTGCCAGGGCATCGACACTGTCCTGGGAAAGACCTCGGACTCATTGGAGCTCTTCCTGGTGGACGAGTGCGAGGACATGCAGCTGTCCTACATCCACGGCAAAGTGAACGTTGTCTACAAGGCTCCCTCGGAGAACTGGGCCTTGGAGGTGGGTGGCTGCCGTCGTCTTGGCAGGCCTCCGGTGGGAGAGTGCTGCGTGGCTCGGGACCCAGCCTAGTCTGCTTATCTTGGGACATCAGCAAGTGACAGCTGCTTGAAGGACACAGCTGGTCATTGAGCTAGTAGAGGCTTGGCGAAAACGGCTGTCCAACGAAATGGACTCGATTGCTTAGCGGCCCCAGACAAGGTCAGGGCCCTGTTGCACGAGGGGCTGTATGCACAGCTAGTGAGAGGTGGTTCCTTTTCTGAGGAGCTTGCAGTGTGAACAGATGAAGGGTGGGAGGGGAAACAGAGGCACAGAGAGAGGAAGCACCTTGCCGACTGTCACGCAGCAGGTCAGTGGCAGAGCTGGGAATAGAACCCAGGTGTCCTGGCGCCCCTCGTTCTCGGAATGATACACTGGCTCTGTTTGGGTAACTTCCTGGAGAGAAGTTTGCGAGGGGAACAGAGGTTCCCCGCCCTTCCCCCACGTGTGATGCTCTTTTGATAAGTATCCTGAGTACGTAACAACAGTCTGTCCGGCAGTGGGATCCAGACAGTTGCTCGCCCCCTGGCTGCGGGACCTCTACAATTTGTCTTTCCCCACAGGGGGGGCTGGACATGGAGATAAAGATGGTGGAAGACGATGGCAGGACCTATTTCTACCAAATGTGGTATGATCAAGAGTACGCCAGGTTCGAGTCTCCTCCGAAGCTCCAGCCCTTGGAAGACAACAAGTACAAGTGAGTGCGTGAGGCTGCCTGGCTGGCGGGGCAAAAGGCTCCATCGTCTCTCCAGAGATGGGTTTAGACGCAACTCGCCTGAGCTCTGGTTTATTTGTACTCGGGTTATTGCCAGCTCAAGGCAGGAGAGGAGCTTCAAACCAATCAGGGCGGACTGGCTGGTTCTCGTTTTCTCAGCTCAACCATCTGGGGCACTGTGCTAACAGTAACCTGGGGCTTGGCTCAGACACGCCGAACGATGAATTTATCTAGTAGTAGTTTCAGCTTCTATCCTGTATCAGAGGGGAGCCGTGTTAGTCTGGATCTGTAAAAGGCAACAGAGTCCTGTGGCACCTTATAGACTAACAGACGTTTTGGAGCATGAGCCTTCATGGGTGAATCCCCACATGACATGTATCCGGCGAGGTAGGGATTCACCCCCGAAAGCTCATGCTCCAATACGTCTGTTAGTCTATAAGGTGCCACAGGACTCTTTGCAACTTCTATCCTGGCTCAGATAGGAGTGTTGATTAAATCCCCCCCAGGACCCATCAAAATCCACCCCCCCCCCCTCGCATTTTAAGCCAGTGTGGGGTATGTGTGAAAAGCAGCAGGTGTGATGTTTGTCGTGCACAGATCAGGCCCCCATTGTGTTAGGTGCTGCGCATACAACAGAGGCACAGTCCCTGCCCCCAAGAGCACAGATTGCAGCACCCATAAATATCTCAGCTGCCCTTTGCATCCAGCTCCGAGCCCTCTGCTTCCCCCACAGGTTCTGTATGAGCTGCGCTCGCTTGGACGAGGTGAGGCAGAAGGAAATACTCAGAGTCATGGAGCCCCAAGAGGAGGTGGACGGGAAGATGTTTTACGGCCTGGCGACAAAGAACGGGGTGCAGTACAGGATAGGGGATGGCGTCTTCCTGCTGCCGGAGGCTTTCTCCTTCAGGTTGGTTCTTGCCAGGCGGGCAGGGGGTGTCTCTTCTCGGCAGGGTTTATTCACAGCCCCCATGGCGGAGTTGTCTTCAGTATCTCCCAGAACGGAGAACCCAGCAGCTGTAAATGGATTCCGAGGTTTTTAAGTCTAGAAGATCCCTATGTGACCTCCCGCAGAGCTCCTCCCCCCAGTTGGGCTGGAGCAGGCTCTACAGAAAGACACATGGTCTTGAGTTAAAGAGCGTATGTGATGGAGTATCCGCCCTGTCCTTAGGCAAGTTGTTCCCCTGGTTAATGGCCCTCCCTGGTTTAAAAAAAAAAAAATCTGCACCTTATTTCTAGTGTGACTTCTGTCTGGATTCAACTGCTGGCTGCAGGGTTTCATTCTGCCTTTTCCTACTCGGCTAAGGAGCCCTCACTGCCCTAACCTCTTCCCCATGTAGCCAGGGAGCAGGTCAGCTCTTAATCTTTCCTTGGGTAAACTCCATAGATTGAGCTTCCTTGGTTGCTTTTTGGACATGTAAGCCCCCTACAGCTGCTGGGTGAGTTGGAATAAAGTTTTTCAGGGGGCGGGGGGAAATGTAGCAGGACACGAAGCTGGTCTGGCTGAAACTCGGGTAACCTGGTTCTATAAAGTGGCTGGTGCGCAGAGTAGCAGAGAAGATTCTCACGGGTGTGTAGCAGCCTCCGTCTGGGAGTGGCAGCACTGAATCGCTAGGCCATGACCCAAACATCATGCAGCTGCCTACAGGAGGGTGTTGTCTTTGGGTCGTGCCTAGGAGCCCAGCATGGAGCAGGACCCACTGCGCGAAGTTCTGCACAAACACCCAACAGTTCCTGCCTCGAAGAGCTTCCTGCCCAAGTGACTCTGTCTTGCACCCTCCTCTGAAGCAGCTGGTCAGAGACGGGACAGGGGGCTAGAGAGCTCGCTGTGTCCGAGCCGTTGTGGCAGCTCAGGAGACGTGTATTCCGGCAGCATCGGGGCTCTGAAAACGCCTGGGCTGCACACGCGGAAGAGGGGACCTCACAAGATCTCGTACCTCCTTGCTGCAGGCAGGCTTTCTGCTTCGTCAGAGGGGCTCCTTAATCAGGGAAGGGCCCTGGTTCCGAAAGCAGAGTCGCTGCCAGGCCGGGGCACTTCGGGGGGCTGCGTTGGATTGTCCCCTGAAGGGTGGATCGGTGGGCAGCCTCTTACCCCTGCTCCGCTCTCCCCCAACCCCAGCATGAAGCTGGCCAGCCCAGCCAAGCGCCCCAAGAAGGAGGCTGTGGATGAGGAGCTGTACCCAGAGCACTACCGCAAGTCCTCCGAGTACATCAAGGGCAGCAACCAGGATGCCCCGGAGCCGTACCGCGTGGGCCGCATCAAGGAGATCTTCTGCAGCATACGCAGCAATGGCAAGCCCAACGAAGCTGACATCAAGCTGCGGGTCTACAAGTTCTACAGGTGAGCGGGGCTGGGCTCGGGCAGAGCCTCCGGAAGGTCCGTTTGGGGAGGAGCCGCACGAGTAGGGGCCTTCTCCACCCTGTCCCCAAAGCAAAGCCAGCATTCTGCATAGACAGACCGGAACTCTCCCTGGGACCACACAGGGGCCGTCTGCGCTCAGCCAGGAGGGTGCTTCCCAGCTCGGCCAGACAGACGTGCTAGCTCTGCGGCCAGGGATAGCTGAACAGGCGGCTGCCTGAGTCCAAACCTCCCCAGGGCATGTACTCCGGTGGCTAGCCCGAGCCGCTGCCTGTGCTGCACCCAGCTATGCTGCTGTTTTTAGTGTGCTATTTTGAGCAAAGCTAGTGCGTGTGTGTCTGTCTGAGGTGGCAGCATTCGGCGCAGACATTCCCTAACCCAGTGCTCCATTCAGCCCTAGCCAGGTTCTGCACTGTTCCTAGGTTTCCTCGCAGCCCTGCTCAGCCCACACTCTAGGTCATCCTTCAGGAGCTACTCCCACCTCTTTGCATGTCCCGCCGGGATAACAAACCAGCTGCTTTGTTTATCAGAACGAATCTAACCTTCTCCAGCAGGATGAGCACCAGCTAACGGGGCAGGAGAGATTTGGGTGAACGTTCCTGTCTGTCTTCTCCAAGGGGACGGACTTAACATGGTGGATGTTGGAACTCAGGCAGTGTGCGGGGTAGAAGCGCAGTCCCTTTCCCCGCCTCCCCCAAGCACACTCCCTAGTGAAAGTGACCTGTGTGCTGCAGGCCTGAGAACACCCACAAGTCCATGAAAGCAAGTTACCACTCGGACATCAACCTGCTGTACTGGAGCGATGAGGAGGTGACGCTGGACTTCAAGGCTGTGCAGGGCCGCTGTAGGGTGGAGTACGGAGAGGACCTGACGGAATGTATTCAGGACTATTCTGCCAGCGGGTCTGACCGTTTCTACTTCCTAGAGGTAACCTCTGCTTGGAGGTGCACGGGGGGGCGGGAGCGAACAGAGCAGGTGACGTGACACGTGAGGGGTTGCTAGAACTGACTTGCACATCGTTAACATCAGTAGCCGATGATAACATCTGGGGCACGTCACAAGTCTCAGGGACTCTTTGTACCTGCTAGGGGAGCGTAGCACTGTTTGACTCTGCCAAGCGTTGTTGAAAGGGACATGGCCCCATCTGTCCTGAGCCAGCCAGCAAGGGTGTGAGCGGTTCTCAGGGGAGTCCAGGCAGAAGCATAAGAGCCCTCTCTCCGAGAGCCACCAGAAGTGTGTCACAGTGCTTCACTGTGGAGCTGAGCGCCCGGGCTGCGTCCAGGGGGCAGTTTTCAGGATCACACAGGGGCTTAGACAAAGGGGTGGGTGGATTCTGGCGCTGCCCTACGTTAACTGAAGCAGCGTAGTGCTCACGAAGACAGCGTCCCCCAAACACCAGCTGGACTGGTGGCATAAAGGGCACGCATGAGCCTTACGTCTGTTCCCTTGCAGGCTTACAATGCAAAAACCAAGAGCTTTGAAGACCCCCCGAACCATGCCCGCCGAGCTGGCAGTAAAGGCAAGGGGAAAGGCAAAGGCAAAGGTAAGTCTAAATCCTGGTGTTTTTGTCTCTTGCAACTTTTTTGTAGCTGCTTCTGCTCCATGTTACTGCACAGCTTGCCCAGAACCGTGCAGGGAAAGCTGCATTGTGCATAACCAGACACAGAAATGCTGGTTTGAAGTAATGTTCATGCAGGATACAGGTGTATCTCCTGCAGCGTTGTAAAGGGACAGCAATATGAAACCTTAACTCACTCCCAAAAGCTTAGAGTAGTTTCCTGTATCAGAGTCGTGGCCCAGGCCCCTGTTGTGCTGGGAGCTGTACGTTGTTTGTTAGGTGTATGACAGTAGCGTCTATGGCCCAGACCCCTAAGGTGCTGGGCACTGTCTGCCCCAAGGAGCTCAGCCTGGCATGTGCCCAAGCTGTTGTGCTGGTTTCGTGTTTCTTCTCTCCCCCGTTGCTGCGTGAAAGAGCCACACGAAGGGGGGGAAGGGCCGACGTACCTTCCTGGCTGGGAGTGGGGACGAAAGGCGGCGGGGTGGTGGGAAGGGGGAGACGTTCTGTTGCAGTGGACTTAGGGGGAGGCTCTAGTGCGAGTGGGTTAAACCCGTCCAGCCGGCGAGGGCTTCATGTTGGTTTTAAGTGATGTAGAGATGGGGGAAGGATCTGCATTCCAAACGCTAGCAAGGAAATAGACTGTGGGGGCAGGGGGGTAATGGTGCTTGGGTGCCAGCCTGCCCTTTGGAAAGCAGCCCCTTAACCCACCTGAGTTCTCGCCTGCTCCCGACCGTGGCCAGAGAGGCAGCCGGGTGCCGGCACAAACGGTCTCTCCTTTCCCCGCCCAGGCAAAGGCAAGTCGGCGTCTGCCTCGGAGCAAAGCAGACAGGAGGCTGCCGAGGTGAAGCTGCCCAAACTGCGCACCCTGGATGTGTTCTCGGGCTGCGGGGGCCTGTCTGAGGGATTCCACCAAGCAGGCAAGGAGTGGGGTGCAGAGCCAGGGCCCTGGGGGGGGGCCCTTCCTCCTTGCATCTCTTCGGTGTGAATTGTTTCTAGTACTGTGGTGCCTGGGGGTCCCGGCACGAGCGAGTCCCAGAGGGGCCCCCGTTCCTTGGCTTTCGCAGGCTGGCAGTCCCTTATTTGAAAGCCAAATGTGTGTCACCCCCTTAGGTTTACATAGCAGCAGCAATGAACTGCTGGCACGTACCTGCGTTGCCAGAGGCTGGCGGAGAATCCTGGAGCTTGAACTGGGGGTGGCTGGAGGGGGGAGTAAGAGTCGCTTTGCTATAGTAGATTGCAGCATCCCCCCACTCGCCGGTCGCAACCCACCGGTCTCGGCTGCCCGCCTGCGAGCAGGCCCTGGAGCTCCACGGCTGATTTCCTGACTCTGGAACAAACCTCCACGCTCCCCTGCTGGGCCCTGCACAGATGCTCGTATGAATCAGTCCCTGGCCAAAGAGCTCGCAGCCTAGATAGACCCAGGGGCTGGAGGGGAAACTGAGGCACAAGGGAGGGAAAGGAACTTGCCCAAGGTCAGTGGCAGAGGCGGGAATAGAACTCAGCTGTCCTGAGCCCCTGTCCAATGCTCCACTCACTAGACCGCACCACCTCTAGCAGTCCCCTACCCCCACCCCACACATGCTCCCTGAAAATGACAGAGCCGAGTTGGGTGGAACGGGTGTGAGGTGCCTGCCGTGGGCTGCTGCTGGGTCTAACGTCCTTGGCTCCTGCTCCGTCCCCAGGGATCTCGGAGACGCTGTGGGCCATCGAGATGTGGGATCCGGCTGCCCAGGCCTTCCGCCTCAATAATCCCGGCACCACGGTGTTCACCGAGGACTGCAATGTGCTGCTGAAGCTGGTCATGTCTGGTGAGAAGACCAACTCGCTGGGCCAGAAGCTCCCGCAGAAGGGGGACGTGGAGATGCTGTGCGGCGGCCCGCCCTGCCAGGGCTTCAGCGGCATGAATCGCTTCAACTCCCGCACCTACTCCAAGTTCAAGAACTCCCTGGTGGTCTCCTTTCTCAGGTGAGGGGCCCGGCCTTGCCGCCGGCTGCCCGTCCCGATGGGTGGCTGGCTGCCGCTGGCGTACCTGAGAAGCCCCCTGCGTCCATGTATCGGAGCAGTGGGCTCTGCCTGGGCATGCCCTGCTAGGGAAATGCAAACTGGGTCTGCAGGTGCTGCTGGGGCTCTGGGCCCCGCTCCTCCCATGGAGGCTTTTCGGGGTCTCGTGTGACCTGTGCTTGGCGAGCTCTGACCTTAGGGTCATGGCCAGACATACAAAGAAACTGAGGCACAACAGAGTGGGGGATGTGTCTTGCTCCAAGGTCAAAGAGCCCAGGAACCCGAGTCCTCTGCTTTAACGACTGAACTGTCCCCGAGGGTGTGGAGAGGGTGGAAGGGGCTGCTGAGGACTCTCCAACGGCCATGTAACCATCGGTGGGGTAGGAAAGGAGGGGCACTGGACTGGGATTCGGCAGACCCAGGCAGGTCGCTTTGTCTCCCCTGGGACTTGACTCCCCTCCACCCCAAACCGCAGGAGACTTGAGCTGCCTCTCGGAGCTTCCAAGCCCCTCTCGGTGTTTTGGGGTGAGAGTCACCAGAATTGTGCAGAACCTCCAGTGCAGAGGGTTAGTTTGTGGCACTGGCTCCAGGGTCTGTCTGCTGGCCCGGCAAGAGCCTGTCTCTAATCTCGCTTGTCCCGTGTCCACCCCCCGTGCAGTTACTGTGACTACTACAGACCCAGGTTCTTCCTGCTGGAGAATGTGAGGAACTTTGTCTCCTTCAAGCGCTCCATGGTGCTGAAGCTCACCCTGCGGTGCCTCGTGCGAATGGGCTACCAGTGCACCTTTGGGGTGCTGCAGGTAGGAGCCAGGCACCGGCCGGGATCTGGGGGCCCTGCTCCCATGGAGGCTGCCCTGGCCGGAGACTCGGCTGGGCTAAACCTGCCTCTGCCAAACTCATTCCCCTCTGGCCAGAATTGCAGCAGGGACGCCGCCCCGCTGAGCCCTTGGGCTCTGCTCCCCTGCCGCCGTTCCCATTCTGCCGCTCTCCAGCTCAGGACACCACGGCAGGAACGCTGCCTCCCCTGAGCCCTTCGGCCTGGCTCCCCTGCCGCCGTTCCCATTCTGCCGCCGTTCCCATTCTGCCGCTCTCCGGCTCAGGACGCCACGGTCCTGTGCTGGGGGGACGAGCCCACGTTCGCGTTTGCTCAGGGCACTCTTCCTCGGTCCAGGCGGGTCAGTACGGCGTGGCCCAGACACGCCGAAGGGCCATCGTCCTTGCTGCGGCCCCTGGAGAGAAGCTGCCCATGTTCCCTGAGCCCCTGCATGTGTTCGCGCCCCGGGCCTGCCAGCTGAGCGTCGTGGTGGACGACAAGAAGTTTGTCAGCAATATCACCAGGTGAGCGCGTCCTCGGCAGGGCTGTGCCCAGGCCTGGGGTGTGGATGGGGCCCCTGGAGCGACGGCTCTGGACGCCTGGGAGAGGACCAAGCTGCTCTGAGCCGTGCCGGCTCTTCCCCTGTCTGAAGGGGCTGGTCAGTGACGGGCGGGGGCGAGCTGCGACCAGCTGGGTGACCACTTCCTTTATTCCTCCTAGAACGTACTCGGGGCCCTTCCGAACCATCACGGTCCGGGACACCATGTCCGACCTGCCGGAGATCAGGAATGGCGCCTCGGCACTCGAGATCTCTTACAATGGGGAGCCGCAGTCCTGGTTCCAGCGGCAGATCAGGGGCTCGCAGTATCAACCCATCCTCAGGGATCACATCTGCAAGGTGAGGGTGTTCGCTGCGGAAAGCAGCATCTGCGCCTGGGGGGGGCCGCTGCTGCAGGGACACCCGGACGCCCCGACTTGGATCAAACCCCTGTCGGACCTGGCCCTGCGCAGACAGAGCGAGGGACTGGCCCTGCCCCATAGCCAAGGGTGGGATTATTTCCCCTTCTTACAGCTGGGGCCCCTGAGCCCAGAGAGATGCAGTGACAGAGGCGAGCGTGGAACCAAGGCCAGCCTGCCTCTACCTGCCCCTGAGTCCCCAGCAGCGGCAGCGCCCTGCATGCTGAGGCCCGCTGGGGGGCGGTATGGGGCGGGCTGCAGGGGAAGGGTAATGCTGGATCTCGGGCTTGGCCTTGCAGGACATGAGCGCGCTGGTAGCTGCTCGGATGAGGCACGTTCCCCTGGCCCCGGGCTCAGACTGGCGCGACCTGCCCAACATCGAGGTGCGGCTGTCGGACGGCACCACCACCCGGAAGCTGCGGTACACTCACCATGAGAAGAAGAATGGACGCAGCAGCACCGGAGCGTTGCGGGGGGTGTGCTCCTGCGCAGAAGGTACAGGGCGGGTGCCCGCACAGAGCTGGAGGGCAGGGAGTGGCTGCAGGTTCCCACCTGTGGGTGCTGAGGGGAGGCGGGAGAGGGGGACTGCTAATTAGTTCCTCTCTTGACATCTGAGAGCCCTTCTCATTCTAATGAGCATAGACTGCATCTTCTCGTCTCTGACCTGTGGCTTGTCCTTGTTCTCAGTAGCCATCTTGTGGCAATGAGTTCCACAGGTTAAACACTGGGGACAGAAAATGTGTCAATTCCGTGGCGCTTAATTCCTAGGGCCCATTGTGCTGGGTCCTGGGATGGGACATACGGGAACCAGGCTGTCTGCCCAGCTTCCTTGCCACCCTCCCCTGTAGTCCGCTCCTTGGCCCGTAGCGCAGAGGAAATCCCTATGCTCTGTTCCCTCCCGCAGGTAAACCATGCGACCCGGCAGACCGACAGTTCAACACCCTCATCCCCTGGTGCCTGCCCCACACCGGCAATCGGCACAACCACTGGGCCGGGCTGTATGGCAGGCTAGAGTGGGACGGCTTCTTCAGCACCACTGTCACCAACCCGGAGCCCATGGGCAAACAGGTGCGTCAGCGCGGCCCCGGCTGGGTGAGCTGGGACTCAGCCATGGCTGCCGCTGCGCTGTTGGGGTGCAGAGGGGGGCAGGGAGATGTCTGCACAGCCAGTCGCTGTGGGTTAAATCATGGGGGGCGAAGATCCACTCTTGTGCTGGGGCTAACCTCAGCGGCTGTTTCTCGGGGGCGCGTGCGGCAGGGTCTGGTGCAGCACCTACCCCAGCACCCTGTCTCGCTGCCGTCCGACCGTCTGGGAATTCACAGCTGCCTCCGTGTCCCGGTTCCCTTTCCCAGGGCCGAGTGCTTCATCCGGAGCAGCACCGGGTGGTGAGCGTGCGGGAGTGTGCGCGATCCCAGGGCTTCCCGGACACCTACAGGCTCTTTGGCAACGTCCTGGACAAACACAGACAGGTGGGTGCCACTCCCTGGGGAGCAGGGCGAGGTGCTGGGCGGGCCGGTTCCCCTGCACCTGGTGGGTGCGTTGCAGCAGGGCCAGTCCTCCATCCCCGCTCCTCCGTTCACATCGGCGTGGGGCCAGTGTGAATGACTGACTGCACACGGTGCAGTGTGGTGGAGGGTCGGAGCCCCAGCCTTTAACGCAAGGCCCTTTGCCCGGGGAATCGGGGAATCCAGAATCTGGGTTCCTGTCTGGAAGGAGAGAGGCTGGCTCAGAATGGGGTCATTGGGTGGGTGATCGCAGCGGAGGCCGTGAAAGCTCTGCTACCTTTACCCGATGTAACGTAGTCTGGATCTGCACAGAGCTCACGGCTCCCCTGCCTCTCTTCACAGGTTGGCAACGCAGTGCCTCCGCCTCTGGCGAAATCCATCGGGCTGGAGATCAAGTCGTGTGTGTTGGCAAAAATGAAAGAGGAGGCCACAGGTATCTCGGGGCGCAGGGCTCCTAGCTGGTCTGTGCTCGCGCTGAGGGAAGCTGGAAATGGCTCCTGTTCGCTCCCTTCCCACAGGCCCAAAGCAGCCAGCGCACGAGCCACTCTGCCAGGCGCATCTCGGTTATCGATGGCAGCATCAGTTCGGTAACGTGCAGCTACCGATCTCAGCGGGGCACTTGGTAGCTCCGCCGTCCCAAGCTGGAATTGTGCTTGAATAATCTGCCCTTCCGGGGACCATTTCATTCCCGGTATCAAGTCTTGCTCTCCAGCTGGTGCTGGCGTGTTACCCCCTCGCGTCCATCAGAGCAGCTCTGGGTGGGGAGGGTCAGGGGATGAGCAACGGGCTGCATGTAACGAGGAGAGGCTGCTAGCGAGCCAGGGTTCGCCTGCCTTGCCATGCCGCTAAACCCCGTAGAATGAACCTGTCTCGACAGGACTCCCGAACCGTTTTCTCCAAACTCAGGTGATTTTTGGCTGTCTGTTTGCATTAAAACGCCTTCTTTCCAGGGGGAAAGCCCTTCTTGCTGCTCAGACCCTTTCACAGGTCCCAGGTTTGGCCCCCAGAATCGCTAGTCACTCTTGAAAATCTCAGCCTTGCTTCACAGGTGGAGCTGAGCTGGGGGCGGGGGGGGCCCTCGTACAAAGGAGCCAGACTCTGCTGTCGTGCAGTGCCAGCGAGCAGCCTGTCTTCTAGGCCAATGGTGTCTCTTGTTCCTTCACAGATAACAGCAAACCAGAAAAGATGGACACTCTGGACTAGCGTGTAAATCTCCCACCTCCTCTTTCTGGCCCCTGGACTCCCAAACATGCACTGATTTTTGTTTGTTTTTGTTCGATGACATGATGAGGTTTGTCTCCGTTCAGCTGTTCTCATGACCAGTGTTCGTCTCCTTGGCTGACCTTGGAAGCAGTATGTGATGGTCGAATTATCAGCTACTAATCATTTTAGTGCTCGGCTGTGCAGTGCCCCCACCGTGCATTCTGGATTTTAAGGAGGATGTTTTTATTATGCATTGTACTGAAAATAATCAACCACTTGTATAAAGTGGAAATTAATCCTTTATGTAGTTTTTATATGTTGTAATATTTCTTCAAATAAATCTCTCCTATAAATTATACCCTGGGCGTCTCTCCCGCTTCCCCTTCCTATGCAGAGAGAGGCGACCTTGGCTCTGTGTGTGCTGAGGCATAGAAGAGCCTAGGTAGTGACTGGAAGCCGCTGCTTGGCTGGAGTGTGCGTGGCCGAGGAGCCTGCATGCGACCCTGCCTCTGCCCCACGCAGCGCTGAGGTTCCCGACGGGCGGCGTTCCTGGGGATGAGGTCACCGCTGCACCTGTGCTGCTCCTGGGAGAAGGGGACTGACGAAGTATGATGCCCCATAGAGTGCTAGGGAGGGAAGCCTCTCAGCAGCGAGATGTCTCTGTAGGGAGACCAGGCGCCGTAGGTGTGTCTAAGGCCCCACTTGACTCCAGCGGGACTGGTTGCTTATGTGGCTGTCTACATGGGCGAGAGAGGGAGACGGTCGGCCCTTAGCTGCACGCTCGCTAGGCCTCCCACACGGACAGAGAAGGGCCCCGGGGTCAAGGGAATATGTGGTTTAACAGGTGCAAAGTCCAGCACTGTTTGCGACAGGTCTGGCGGATTCTTAGGACTGATGTCTGACTAGCTGCTCTTGGGGGTCGGTCCCATGTGCACATAGCATTCACCTGGCACTTGCTGCCTGGAGGCTCTGCCGCGTCCGCCGAGGGAGGAACGAAAACTGGACAGGGTTTGGCTAACTGAAGCCGGCTGCTGCCGTGGCGTTGTGTATCCTTAAACCACGTCTCACATGCACGACGCACTGAGACACTGGGGAGCGTGTGCAGCACGACCTCCTCATGCTGGCCTGAGTCTGTTCCGGCCGGACTCTTGCGCGGTGCCTGCTGTTTGCTCGAGCGCCCCTGCTGTGTTGGCCACGAAGGCGGCTCTCAGAGCGGCACAGTCTGAAGAGCTTCCCTTTACACCCGATCCACTTTACACCTGCTGAGAATCTGGCCCTGACCCCACCGTGTCCTGGGATGATTGAATCCTTGTATCCTAGCTACATCCCATGATCTGTAGGGTTGTGCTGCATTTCTTAATAGCTGCCGGAAGGAAACAGGACACTAAACTGCTTCAGAATGGGAACTGGGCTCCCTGGATTGTCTTCATTTAGAAACATCCCTCGAGCGTTCAAACAAGACTCTTGTCTGTCTCGGTCTCTTCAATAAACCTGCCCAGTGGGACGCTAGGCTCACAGAGGCTAGTTAGCTACAGAGGGAAACGTAGCTTCCTTTTATTTCCAAGGGACATGGCAAATCAGCACTCAGCTGTCCCAGAGTGCTTCAGAGTTCGACATCTAGACTAATCCAGACTGGATTTTTCACAGTGAGTAATTAACCCCGGGACCAATTTCCCAAGGGTGGGGGTGCACTCTCCGTCACTGACCACTTTTAGATCACAACCAGCTGGTTTTCTAAAAGCTCTGTTGGGGGAAATGCCCTGCACAGGGCAGCTCCAGCTCACTCGATCACAGTGCTCCGATCTGGTCTTGCAAGCGGTTAATCCAGAACTCACATGGTGCCTTGTGTGCACGCTCTGATCCAAAAGGGGTCAGGAGAGGGGCAGACTGCTGGGTAGCTTGTGGGTGTGGTGTGGGCAATTCTATACCCCACGCAGGGTGGGATTCTCAGAGGGGCTCTATGGGGTGTGAAGGATTCAAATCCAGTGAAAATCAGTGGGAAGTGGGTGCCTCCCCCTTCAGTTCTCTTTCAAATGCCTCGTCTATGCAGAATGAAAGGTTCTGCCCTTCCTTTTCCAGGCCACGTTATCTAGTACCCAAAAGCCGCGCACACAGTCCAGTGACTGCAGCATGACGCCTTCTGCCAGGCCCTGGCTGCCGTTCTGCTGCCATCTACCCTTCAAAGGAAAGAGGAAAGTTATCCTGGCCCAGGAGAGGCTGGTCACACCTCCATTTGCTTCCTGATTCCCAGGGGGCGGGGAGGGGGGGTCTCTACGCTTAGTGACAGGTGGAGAGACTCCTCCAGCTTCCTGCAGTGAATTGACAGTCTAGCCCCCCCCCCCCATTAATGCCGCCTGGGGACTATTGTGTGGGCTCAGCTGGTTATGAGCGAACTCCCCTCAGCCCTGTTCTCGGCCTGGGCCGAGCTGTGCCCGGGGCTGGACGTGCAGCCCCCCAGGGCTCGCAGCCAAGCTGGTTCCCAGCTGCTCACACTGACTCGGTTCCCTGCCCCCGGGTTCCCGGCGGGAGCGTGGGCTGTGGGGCCTGGCGAGTGACGCTCGTCGCACAGGCTCTGCCTCGGGCCTGGGCTCGGCTCCGGCACCCGCAGCCCTGGCAAGGGGGCACCAGCGCCACCCGCCCCAGGCTCGAGGCTGGGTCCACCATTGCCACCCTCCAGGATTGTCCTGGACTCTCCAGGAATGACCGCCTGTCAAGGGATGGAGCTCCAGGAATGAAGTTGGCACCTGGCGGGAGCCTGCCCGGACCCCTGCCAGGGGGTGTCGCCCCAGCTCCGCTCGCAGCAGCAGGGCCAGCCTGCAGGGGGCGCCTGAGCGCTGCTCCCGGCATGCAGTGCGGCTCCCAGCAGGCAGTGCGCGCTCCCCCTGGCTGTGCTCCCAGCAGGCAGTGCGCGCTCCCCCCCCCCCCGCTGTGCTCCCGGCAGGCAGTGCGCGCTCCCCCCCCTTGTGCTCCCGGCATGCAGTGCGGCTCCCGGCAGGCAGTGCGCGCTCCCCCCCCCTTGTGCTCCCGGCATGCAGCGCGCTCTGGTGCCGAGCTAGCGGCCCATGGGACTCCATGTCCCAGCATGCACCGCGCACTAGAGGGCCCGTGACGCGCCGCGGCCGCGCTGCGATTCCCCTTCCGGCCGCCAGGGCGGCTCGCTGGTCCCGGCTTCCGGGGACGCTCTAGCCCGGCACTCGCTGCCCCGCGCGCCCTTCCGCTTCCGGTCTGCGCGAGCGAGGGCGGCCGAGTCCTGCTGCGTGAGGCGCCGCGATGCCGACGGGGGATTACGAGTGAGGGGCGGGGGGTCCCCGGGGGGGATGTGGGGGCCGGGGGCGGGGCTCTGCGGGGGGGCCGGGGGTCCCGGGGGGGGGGATGTGGGGGCTGGGGGGGGGCCGGGGGCGGGGCTCTGCGGGGGGGCCCGGGGGGGATGTGGGGGCCCGGGGGGGAGGGGCTCTGCGGGGGGTCCCGGGGGCGGGGCTCTGCGGGGGGGGCCCGGCGGTCTCTGACTCTCTGTCTCCGCAGCTCGAAGCCCAGCTGGGCCGACCAGGTGGAGGAGGAGGGAGACGATGGTGAGGAGCCCCCTCCCGCACCCCAACCCCCGCCCCTCCCCCCCACCCCAACTCCTCAACCCCGCCCCCACCCCGGGCCCCGCCCCGAGCCCCCTCCCGCACTCCAACCCCCGCCCCTCCCCCCCGCCCCTCCCCCACCCCGAGCCCCCTTCCGCGCAGGACACCCCCCCGGGCCCAGCCCCCACCCCAAACGCCTCAACCCCGCCCCGCCCCCGCCCCGAGCCCCCTCCCGCACCCCAACCCCCGCCCCCCACCCCAAACCCCTCAACTCTGCCCTGCCCCCACTCCGAGCCCCCTCCCACAGCCCAAACCCCTCAACCCCACAGCCCACCCCAAAGACCGCACGCAGAGCCAGAGCCCTCACCCACGACTCTGAGCCCCTCGGCCCCAGTCACGCCACACGTCACCTCTGTATTGCTGCACGTAACAAAATTCGTTCTGCACGTGGATGTAAAAAAATTAGAGGGGATATGGTCAGAGCCTGCATAGGAGGCTTTTCCCATTACCCTGTGGCAGCTCTGCTCCTTGGGCCGCCCTCGTGGGGGCCGGGTGATTCCCCATGGGACCCCCACACCCGGGTGGGACGTGAGATTCATGCCCGTGCAGTCCCTCGGGGGCTCTGCTGCAGAACTTGAGTGTGCCCTGAACCGGGATGGCAGTGCAGCCTTTCCGATCCCCAGCCCACGGGGTGGGGGTGGGGGGACTTAGTTCCCGGCCCTCCACCCCCATTGTTAGCTCAGCTCTGAGATCTCGCAGAGGCATAACAGCTGCTTCCCCTCCCTAGACAAATGCATCACCAGCGAACTGCTGAAGGACCTCCCCCTGAAAGACCTTCCCTTGAGCGGGGGGCTGAAGGACACCCCCTCGAACGGGGGGCTGAAGGACACCCCGCTGAGCGGGGACCTGAGCGCTGATGTTGAGCTGCTGAAAGGAGGTAAGAGCCGGAGCACGGGACCCCACACCATGAACGCCCAGTCACGCAGCTGTCTCACCAGCCGCCCCCTTCCCTCTGCAGGTCCCCTCCCATCCCCAAAAGAGCTCATCAACGGGAACATCAAAACCATCACCGAGTACCGGGAGGAGGAGGATGGGCGCAAGGTGAAGGTGAGTGGTGGGGCTTGGGAGTGGGCGCCAGCGGGCCCCATGGTGCACTGGGCTCCAGGCTGGAATCCTCCCCAGCTCCTGCTGCGAAATCCCGTTCCCGGGGCTGGGTCACTCCCCACAGCCTCTTCCTGGGGGTTTGGCCATGCATCCTGAGCAGTGGAGTTCCCCTGACTGGGCAGCTTCATTTGCTTTTCCCTTCCCTCCACTTTCTCCTACTTGGACAGACCGGCCTCACTCGCAGAGCACCCATGGGCGGGGTTCCCGTCCTGTGGGGCCTTTCGCTCCATTGAAATGCAGGCAGGGCAGATGGTGGCTGGAGTTGGAGCGAAGCAGCCAAGCTCGTCTCCAACTGGAGCATCTGGTTGTGGGCCCAGCGTCAGCACCGCTCCCCTTGGCACGCCGTGACCCCGCCTGCCCCCATGGCGCTCAGCGACTGGCTCTGTCGTTCCTCTGCAGATCATCCGCACCTTCCGAATTGAGACCAGGAAGGCCTCCAAGGCTGTGGCACGGCGGAAGGTGAGTGGGCTCGGCAGTGGGATAGCAGGGCCATGAGGGGTTAATCAGCATAGGCCGATCGCCTTGGGGGCAGCTTAGTAGATGTCTGTGCAGGGAGCTGGGAAATGCTTCCCAGCCCTGCCAGCTCACCCCAGGGCTCTTCCTCCTCCCTCATCTCGCTGCCAGGTCTCCCTTGTCCCTCCCTCCGTCCCCACGGCTCTCCTGGGAGCCCCTTGCCCTCACGCTGGGTTAACCCTCTGCTGGGCAATGGGGGCTGTTGAGCTGAGGCAAGGGGTCAAAGCCAGTGGGGCTACTAGGGGCTGGCCACGCTGGGGCTCCCATGCCTGTGGGGCATTTGGGGTTGCCTCCTGCAAGAGGAGGCAAGGCCCAGGGAAGTGGTGGGGGGGGAGGAGAGGGGATCATGGCTCCATCAGCCCCTCAGCTCCCCAACACCCGCTGTGACCATTGGCTTTCACCCAGAACTGGAAGAAATTCGGCAACTCTGAGTTTGATGCTCCAGGCCCCAATGTGGCCACAACCACGGTGAGCGATGACGTCTTCATGACTTTCATCACCAGCAAGGAGGTGAGTGGGGGCTGGGCTGACTGGGAGTCTGGGGGGTGAAGTAGGTCTCTGGGTGACTAATGGGATCTCGAGGGGACCAGGCAGGGTCCGTCTGCCCAGGGGGGTGGAGCTGGGCTACTCTGGGATTGGCTCGCTGGCTTTGGGGTAGTGGGGTGTGAATGGATGGGGGGATGGGGGAGCCGCAGTGAAGGGTTGGGGCTTCTACTCCCAGCAGGGAGGTCTCCCTGGGGCTGACAGCGCTGCCCCGTCTGCTGCAGGACCTGAACTGCCAGGAGGAGGAGGATCCCATGAACAAGCTGAAGGGGCAGAAGATCGTGTCGTGCCGGATCTGCAAAGGCGACCACTGGACGACGCGCTGCCCCTACAAGGACACGCTGGGCCCCATGCAGAAGGAGCTGGCTGAGCAGCTGGGCCTGTCCACGGGCGAGAAGGAGAAGCTTCCAGGAGGTGCGGGTGGCCCCATGGCCCTGGGCAGGGCAGGGCAGGGTCACTGCCCGGGGGGTGAACAGGCCAGGTAGGGGATGGGCGGGGGGAGCAGCAGGGCTCCCCAATGGAGGCTGAGGGGAAGGCAGTGGAGGAGGGGGTGCAGCGGGGGTGTTACTCTGCCCCCTGGCCTGTCTCTTGGATAAATCTGCCCCTACACACGCGCCGACTCAGCTGGTACTTGGGCGGGTTCTGCTCAGGCGCGTATTTCAAAGCCTGTCTGCGCCCAGTGGGTCGCCCAGCGTGGGGACTCCCTTGTGTGCGAGTCACAGTCTCAGAAGGGGTGATGGATTCTTCGAACCCCACCGTCTGGGCGTGTGGGGCCACTGTGGGGATTGGGGAAACCTGGGAGCTGTGCCCCCTCATTCAGCCTGGCTGCCTTTCCTTCTCCCGGGCTGCTGCTGCTTTCAGGCCATGAGTCGCTGGTGGGCCTCTGTTTCCTGCCATCCCATCTCCGCTCTCCTTTCAGCGCCCCACATTCCACAGCCACCTCCTCTGTGCAGCCCCCATCTGGCCAGCTCCAACTTCGTGGCAGTTTTGCTGCTGCTCGTTTCCATCCTTTCGTTCTGCTGTCTCAGCCAAAATCAACAGAAACCCCCAAGCTGAGGCCAGCTCTGCCTCTTCACAGGCGTCTCGCTCTGAGTCCCTTACAAATCTCGTCCGCCTGTGCCTGAAGTGTGAGCCCCAGCCAGCCCCGGTGCGTAAATCCTGCTGCGGCGCCGTGCCGCTCTCGGGGAGCCCA
This sequence comes from Gopherus flavomarginatus, assembly GCF_025201925.1. Lineage (NCBI taxonomy): Eukaryota > Metazoa > Chordata > Testudines > Testudinidae > Gopherus > Gopherus flavomarginatus. Next base: position 935,828 of record NC_066632.1, on the reverse strand, counting down.
GACCCAGAAGCTCTGTGTTACCCCAGCCCTCCTGCCTCCAGGAAACTCCCTGCTCTGCCTCCCTACCACCCAGGATCCAAGGGCTGCAGAGCCAGAGGGTGCTGACCCCCTTGTCCCCTTCCATCATCCCGAAAACCTCTGCAAAGTGAACCAGGCAAAGCCCCTCTGCCAGCTACTTGTTCTTTGGGGGCAGGCGCCAAGCTCAGGCCCCTTTGGCCTCTCCGCTGGCGTGATCACTTCGCTTGCCTTAGCTGCAGCTGTCCTTCCGTTGTCATTTGCTTGTCAGCGAGCTGTGGTGCTTTCTCCTCCACTTGCTAGCCTGGTCCTTGCAGACAGGGCAGTGGCCGTCCCTTGGCCTCGGGCAGGCGGGTTGAGCCACGGCCTCCACAGGAGATTTTAAGAACGTGTTTTCGGTGCACACAACTGGTCGCATGCAGCCCAGCCAGCCAGTGGGTTGCTGGTGATTGTGGACCTTTCTGATGCTGTTTGGGTGCTCCTCTGCCAACTGGCTTAAAGGCTCTCAGGGTCATGGGGGGCGGGCGCGCAGCTGGGCCACCCAGTGGTGGCTGAGGGGTTGGCGGTCCCCAGGTGTGTGTGTGTGCGTGCAGTGGGGGCTCCCCAGTGGGGCTGAGGGGCTGGCAGGTCCCCAGGAGGATGTGTGTGTGTGTGCGCGTGTGTAGTGGGGGCTCCCCAGTGGGGCTGAGGGGCTGGCAGGTCCCGGGGGGGGGTGGCTGAGGGGCTGGCAGGCCCCCAGGAGGATGTGTGTGTGTGCGTGCAGTGGGGCTGAGGGGCTGGCAGGTCCCGGGGGGGGGGGTGGCAGGCCCCCAGGAGGATGTGTGTGTGTGCAGTGGGGCTGAGGGGCTGGCAGGTCCCAGGAGGGGAGAGGGGGCGGCAGGTCCCCGGGGGGGTGGGGCTGAGGGGCTGGCAGGTCCCTGGGGAGGGGTGCAGCGGGGGCTGAGGGGCTGGCAGGTCCCTGAGGAGAGGGGTGCAGCAGGGGCTCCCCAGTGTTGGCTGAGGGGCGGGTGCAGTGGGGCTCCCCAGTGTTGGCTATGGGGCAGGCAGGTCCCCAGAGGTTGGCGATGGGTGGGATCCGGGCACCGCTCAAAGCCCCATGTTCCTGCTCTCCCAGAACCGGAGCCGGTCCAGGCCCAGCAGAGCAAGACGGGGAAGTATGTCCCGCCCAGCCTGCGGGACGGAGCCAGTCGCCGCGGGGAGTCCATGCAGCCCAACCGCCGGGGTAAGTGCTGGGGCCTGGGGCCCACCACGGGGCAGGGCTCAAGACGCCTCCTGGGCTGCAGACCTGCGGCCTTTCCACTTGTCGCCACTGCCCTGGAGGGCAGCCTGGACTCAGGGTTCTACTCCCAGCTCTGTGCCTCGGGTTCCCCATGTGCGGTGGGGCTGACGGCACCTTCAGCAGGGTGCATGAGACTCACTGGACCGTTCCCCACTCACCCAGCCTGGGCTCCCTGGGGCTCTGGCAGCGCCGTGCTGGCTGCCCTGACCCACCTCCCTCTCCCCAGCCGATGACAACGCCACCATCCGGGTCACCAACCTGTCGGAGGACACGCGGGAGACCGACCTGCAGGAGCTGTTCCGCCCCTTCGGCTCCATCTCCAGGATCTACCTGGCCAAGGACAAGACCACGGGGCAGTCCAAGGTGAGGCCTTGGGAGGGGGGCTTAAGCAGGCCATGCTGGGCACTGTCCCCCAACCCCCCTTCTTTCTGGGGGTCCCAGGGACCGGAGTGAGCCCCCACCCGGCTCTCACCACCTGCTTCCTCCCCCAGGGCTTCGCCTTCATCAGCTTCCACCGGCGTGAGGATGCTGCCCGCGCCATCGCCGGCGTCTCCGGCTTCGGCTACGACCACCTCATCCTCAATGTGGAGTGGGCCAAGTGAGTACCTGGCTGGGCTGGATGCGGGCGGGGGGGCCCTTGTGGCTGTCCCCCTTGGGCTCCTCTCTGGCGGCTGTCCCATGTGGGGTGGGGCGGGGGAGGGTAGAGCTGACTCCCAGCTTCATTCCCATTCTAACACCCCTCATCCCCCCACAGACCCTCCACCAACTGAGGCCGGCGCCCTGCCTGCTGCTGCGCCAGGAGCAGCTGATGCTGTTGGGAGACTTGGTCGTTAATAAAGGCTCATCCCAGCCAGGCGTGTGGCAGTCTCACTTCCTCCCCCGCCGGGGGGGGCTGGGCCAGCCCCCCTGCGCGTGTCTCAGCCAGGGAGGAAGCTGGGGGATGTGGGGCTGGCGGCAGCCAACCGACCTGCTCCGCGTTATGCAATGCGGCTGGCGGGAGTGGGGGCTGACTCAGCCCCCAGCATCCCAGTGCTGGGTGGCAATGTGACGGGCGCAGAGTCAGCAGCGTGTGTGGGGCCCACGGCCCTGCTGCTGGGGGGGCCGTGGTGACAGGCACAGGAACCAGGCGGCTCTGAGCTCTGCTGCTTCGCAGGGGGTGCGGATGCAGCCAGCCCAGGTGCTGTAAGAGAGGGCCAGGACGCTGCAGCCAGCTCAGACTCTGCTTTAATGGCTGGTCTTGCAGGAGCCAGGCCCCTGCTGCGGTAATGGGGGAGGGGTCTCACAAGCAGCCCTTGCTGGGGTGTGAGGGGGGTTGGTTCTAGCTGAGGAGGGAGGAGCTTCCCCCCCCCCCCCCCGAGTTTGGGGCAGGTTGGGTCAGGCAGCTGGAGCAGCTGCTGTTACCCCCTGCATGGTCTGGCCCAGTCCCACGTGCCAGCAGCACAAAGGGGGTGGGGGGGAGGCTGGGTCAGCCCTGGGCCTGGAGCACCATGTTCTCGGCGGGCTGGCCCCTGTCCTGCCCGCGGGGGGCCCGGCACCAGCCCCGCATGCTGTCGGCCAGGGCGCTGTAGAGCAGCGGGTGGGCGCAGATGTTGAGGGTGACCAGGACCTTGCTGAGCTGGTAGGTGGAGTGGACGGGCAGCGCGTGCTGGCAGTTCAGGTCCCCGTGCTGCAGACACCGCTGGCGCAGGGGCAGGTTGAGGTTGCGCAGGGCGTGGTAGGGCAGGTAGGAGACAGCGTACAGGGCCACCCCCACGCTCACCAGCCTCCCCACCTTGCGCTTCTCCAGCCGTGTGATGTGGGGGTTGCGGCAGACGGTGCGGAGGATGGCGCCATAGGAGAGGAGCGTGAGCAGGAAGGGCAACCCGCAGCCGACGGCCGCCAGGAAGAGGCTGTAGGGCAGGTACTGGGGCAGCTGCTCGTCTGTGGCGCTGCCCAGGCACTCGGTCCAGTTTCCCCGGGGCTGCAGCGCCGAGAAGTGCAGGGTGGGGGCGGAGAGGCCAGCCACCAGCAGCCAGGCGGCGCCACTCAGCAGCTTGGCGTGGCGCGGCTCCAGCCGCCCGTGCACCAGCAGCGGGTGCACGATGCCCAGGTAGCGGTTCAGGCTGATGCAGGTGAGGAAGAAGATGCTGCCATACAGGTTGCAGCTGAAGAGGAAGCGCTCGAGCTTGCAGAGGGCCAGGCCATAGCGCCAGTGCTTGGGCGGGTAGTAGTAGGCGGCCAGGAAGGGCAGGGAGAGGGCGTAGAGCAGGTCGCTGACGGCCAGGTTGAAGGAGTACACAATGCCCGTGTGCCAGGTGCGCTCGTGCGCCACGAAGCGGTAGATGGCGAAGGCGTTGCCGCCAAAGGCCAGGAAGAACTCCACCATCAGCACTGGCCACATGTGCTCCTGGAAGGTGTTGAAGGCCGCAGGCCCTGCAACAGCCATCCTGGGGCAAAGGAGGGTGGGGCTGGGTTAGAGGGTCGCTGCCTGCACCTTGGCGCTGAGCTCACCCCTGCAGGCTGGATGCTGAGGTGGCTGCTGCTGCTGCAGGGTGCGAAGTGACGAAGGGTCCCTGCCTAGGCGGGGAGAGGTGGGTGTGACTCACACGCTGAGTGGTGAGAACAGGCTGCAGAGTGACCGAGGGTCCCTGCCTAGGCGGGGAGAGGTGGGTGTGACTCACACGCAGGGTGGTGAGAACAGGCTGCGAAGTGACCGAGGGTCCCTGCCTAGGCGGGGAGAGGTGGGTGTGACTCACACGCTGAGTGGTGAGAACAGGCTGCAGAGTGACCGAGGGTCCCTGCCTAGGCGGGGAGAGGTGGGTGTGACTCACACGCAGGGTGGTGAGAACAGGCTGCAGAGTGACCGAGGGTCCCTGCCTAGGCGGGGAGAGGTGGGTGTGACTCACACGCAGGGTGGCAGGTCTCTTCCCCTGCTTGCTGCAGCTGGAGGGGCCCAGCCAGTGCAGCTGCCATGGCCAGCTCCCTGCATCATGTTCCCCCCACCCGGGCCACTGCAGGTGAGAGGAGCTGGCCTGTCTCAGTCCCGAGGGACCAGCGGGCTGCAGCTGAGGACAGACACTCCTCACTTCACAGAGTTCTGTTCCTGAAAAATGTGATTAAGTGAAACGATGTTAAGCGAATCCAATTTCCACATAAGAATTAATGTAAATGGGGGGGTTTGGTGAAAAGAATTTCCCTGGAACCCGACAAAAGACTATATCTATAGTGCGACACTGGTGCTTTACAGCGCTGCACCTTTCTCGCTCGGGGTGAACCCCCTAGCGCAGCAAAGCACCAGCCTAACCAGTGCCTCAGGGCTGGGGCCAATCCCCCTGGGGAGGTGGAGGGCCTGCAGGGCTGGGAGAGAGCGACCACCCACACTTCAAAGTGCCCCACGGCCTGAGAGGCACGTTTCCCCTTTAAGTAGCTGACCTCCCTCTAAGCACACGGCCTTGTTACTTAGATCAGCTTGCTGAGACCTGCCTGGACCCTGTCATGTCCCTCCCCACGCTATGGAAATGGGGTAAGTGGGGTGCAGGAGCAGGGGGCCACCCTGACATTAGCCCCCATTTCCCCCCTCCCCCCATACAGCAGGCTGCCAGGAGCAGCACATGCCAGCAATTGGGAGCCTGCTGGGTGGCTGCAGCACAGGGAACTTAGGGGAGAAGGGAGCTGCTGGGGGGCTGCCAGTGCCCCATGGTGCCAAGCCCCCACCCGCTCACTCCAAGGGGCTGCTCTTCCTGCAAGCAGGGGGCAAAGCAGGCAGCTGCCAAACAAGCCCATTCCCTAATTGTTCAGCAACGTTAACCGGGAGACTTGAAGTGAGCTCTCCCCCCACACACCCACTCTGCCCAGGGGGGGCTCTAGAGCCAGAACCATATCCCCGCCCCCGCTGCTCCAGGGGCCCACAGCGCCGCAGCCCCCCTGGGAGAGCAGCAGGCCATGGCATCGCCCCCCCAACCCCCCCCCCCCCCCCAAGCAATCAGTGCAGCATGACACCCTGGCTTAAAGCCCCTGGCCTGAGAATGCCCAGAAATGCCCCCGAGCCCCCCTCACCTGGCGCTGTGCCCTGGGGGCAGCAGGACCCACCGCAGGCTGGAGAGGGAAGCAGTAGCAGGGTGTTCCTTCCTGCTGGCTGCAGCCTGAAGCCGCTGCTCCACCCCTTCCCCCCAAGCCGGAGGGTGGTGGGAGGGCCCGGCAGCCCGCGCCTCAGCCTCCAGCCACATGAGGGAGGGGCAGGGAACTGCCCAGAGATCCCATCCTGCCCCCAGCGCAGCTCAGAGGCTGGCTGCACCCAGCTTGCAGCGCTGGCCCTGTCTGAGCGGGGGCCACCCTGGACCTCGCTGGGAGGGGAGGGCACCCACCCCCCTGCACACAGCACCAGCACACACAGACCACGGGGCAATGCAGAGTGGTGTATTGAACAGCCACCCTCCCCGCCTTCCCCCAGTCTATGAACAAGGCAGATGTCCAGGGTGGGGGGTTAGGGCTGCCCCTTCTTGGGGGCCCGGGGCCTCTGGCGCCCCCCCTTCCCCTGGGCTGCCTGCTTCCTCCGCAGCCCCGGCTTCCCCGGCCCTTTGAACTTGGAGCCAGGGAGCCTAGGGCCTCGCTTGGTTCCCTGCTGCCCCGGATGCCTGGGTCCTCTCGGCTTTGGAGTCCGTGCTCCTCGCTGCTGCCCGCGGCCCTTGGGGCTCCGTGGGTCGTTCTGCTGGCCAGGCCTTTGAGAGTTCCCAGGCTCCCTAGGGCTGCGCCCGCCCCTCTGCGGCTGGCCAAGGGGTCTCCTGTGCTTTGCCTTGCGGCTTGCAGGCTGCTCCCCAGGCTGGCTGGGTCTGAGTCTCTTGCTGGGCTGGGGGGAGCACAGGGGCCCAGGTTTCCTCTTCACGCGTTTGGGGAACAGATCTAGAGATGCGGGAGAACCAGGGAGGAGAGTCACGATCCAGGACAGGCAGGGCCCCATGGATAGGGAATAGGGCCCCCTAGGGCAGGGGAAACGGGGCACCAGGCAATCACCCACCCCCTGGGCACCGGGGCCGCAAGATGGCCCCAGGGTGGGTTAACAGAACCAGCCACCAAGGGATCCGTGCTCCATCCCCCCCACCTGAGCACCAGGGGCTCAGAGGGCAGAGCTGGCTGAAGATGGGAACCCCCTCCCCAAAGGTAGGCTTCAATTCCAGCTATCCCAGCCTAGGCTGGACCAGCTGCAAGGCACTGCACAGCCAGGGGGGCTAGACCCAGTGCAGTCCGTGGGGCTGGGGACAGGGCTCTGCCGGATGCATCAGTGCGTTTACTTTGAACTGAACTCACAGAACTCGCTCAGGAAGATTCGCATCATCAGCTGCACCCGGCGTGGAGATTTGGGGACCCTGGCTCCCCCCGGCTGGGACCCCAGCTTCCCCATCCCCCAGGCTGGGAGCGGTGCCAGCAGCCCAGGTCCGAGCACAGTTTATCTGGGGTCACGACTCACCTGCGTCAGGCTCCTCGCCCACTTCCTGCCGGTAATATTCCACGTCGTCGTCTGATTGGTTGGCCGGGTCCTGGTCCTCTGGCAGCCCAGGATCCTCAGCACCACTGTCGCCATCCTCCCCCTGCTGCTGCCTCCTCCTGATCCCTGCCAGGCTCTGCTTCCTGCACCCCAAAGCATCAGCGTCAGGCCCCATGGGGACTACAACTCCCAGCATGCACCAGGCTCCTCTCCCTCAAGGCCAGCCGCTGCCCCCAGACAGCACAGGGACGGTGGGGCCTCCCGCTCACCTGTGGGCCTCCCGCTGCTCCTTCTTGCGCTGCACGTTGGCCTCCTGCCTGCAGCGCCGCTCTGCCTTCAGCCGCAGCCGCTCCTCCTTCCTGGCCAGGGCCGCCCAGAGCTCCTCCTCCGTCTTGAGAACTGGGGGGGAGGAAGGAGGAGGGGCTCAGTGGGGACAAAGCCCAGGGATTCGAACTCGCCACTCTCTGGCGGAGAACGGGAGTGACGAAGGCCTGGCGGACCCGGAGGGGGACGATGGGCGCCGGCCGGGCACTTACTGAAGCTGTGATACAGCACGTTGCCCTGGTTCAACCCTTCCTCCACCTTGATGAGCTGCAGGGTCATTCGGGGCCCAATCTGTGAGGGAGGCGACAGAATCCATCAGACAAGGGCAGGCCACAGCCAGCCCCAGGCCCCTGCTCGCTCACAGCTGAGAGCTCAGGCAGAGCAGGCGGGATGTGGAGCCCTCTCGGCCCCCCACGGAGCCCCCCAGCCGGATCAGAACGTTTACTTTGAAGATCACAGTTCTATCAAGGTCTCTGTTGTCATCACACCGTGCCAACTGGCTGTGCCAACTGGCTCCGCCCCCTGCCCCTGGCTCCGCCCCTTTGGGCAACACACACCTCGGTGAGCCGCACAGCGCTCTGCTGGGCCTTCATGTTCCCCCGGCCCGCGTACACCTGGGGCAGCTCCAGGATATTGTGGGTCCCGTCCTGCTCGGCCTCGCTCTCTGACAGGTTAATGTCCCTGCGGGGAAAACCCAGCCCGTCACACGACACAACCTGGCAGAGCCCTGCACTGACCCATCAGCCCCCCACTTCCCTCCCAGAGCCGGGGAGAGAACCCAGGAGTCCTGGCTCCCAGCCCCCACTCCCCTCCCAGAGCTGGGGAGAGAACCCAGGAGTCCTGGCTCCCAGTCCCCCCTTGCTCCAACCCGCCAGCCCCCACTCCCCTCCCAGAGCCTGGGAGAGAACCCAGGAGTCCTGGCTCCCAGCCCCCCTTGCTCTAACCCACCAGCCCCCACTCCCCTCCCAGAGCCGGGGAGAGAACCCAGGAGTCCTGGCTCCCAGCCCCCCCGGTCCAACCCACCAGCCCCCACTCCCCTCCCAGAGCCGGGGAGAGAACCCAGGAATCCTTGCTCCAACCCGCCAGCCCCCACTCCCCTCCCAGAGCCAGGGAGAGAACCCAGGAATCCTGGCTCTCAGCCCCCCCCCGCTCTAACCACTAGACCCCACTCCCGTCCCAGAGCTGGGGAGAGAACCCAGGAGTTCTGGCTCCCAGCCCCCCATCCCCGCTCTAAGCCAAACTCTGCTTCACTGCACAAGAGCAGCCTCAGAGGCCCCCCTCAGCTCCACGGGCACAGACAACGGGCGACGCAGGGTGACCTGCCCGTGGGAGTGGTTGGCAGGGCTGACTCTGAGCCGTCAGGCGCTGCCGTGTCTCAGATCCTGGCCCTGCACTGCCACCTCCCCAGCCCGGCCCCTGGCCCGCAGGGCCCAGCGCTCACTTGGCCAGCAGCTCACTGATGTCCTCCAGCCTGCTCATGTTGGGGAACTTCTCCTGCAGCAGCTTCTTGAGACCTTTGCTCGCCCCCACAGGCACCACCTTCAGGCTGCTGGGGGAGAAGAGACAGGAGGGCTCACGCACCAAGTCACCCCGCTCAGCAGGCAGGGGGGCTCTGGAAGCAGGAGGGGCCGAGAGGGTCCCAGCTCCGGGCACCAGAAGGGGCTCAGGAAGGGCAGACGGGACTGACCAGCTTAGCAGGTCTGCCAGTCGGGGGAGCCTGGCAATGGCAGGGAACGGACGGTGGGAGATGGCGCCAGGGGAACTGTGAAGTGATTCGAACACAGCACTCTACAGCTGCTCCCGGCTGGCGTGGCTCCGGTCAGGCCCTGCAGCCAGCCGAGCAAAGAGCACAGGCCATCCCCGCACACCCTGCTCTCCCCCGCTGCTGGGACGGGGCTGAGCCCCATGTGGATGTGCCAAAGGGAGCTGGTCGGGGTCAGGTCGTACGCTGGTGCTCTGAGCCGCCAGGGATTCAGGTGACAGCCAGGAAGAAGGAGCCGCTCAAAGCCAGCAAGTTGCTAGCGTGTGTCTGTCTGTCTGTCTGTCTATCTGGCTACGATCTCCCCCTGTCTCCCCCAGTTCCCTCCCACTGGATGCCTCAGAGCGTTTACTGGAGGATGAAATCACTGAGCCATCAGCAGACTATACCCTCATCACCAGCATCCGGCCAGGCAGAGCCGTAGGGGTGGCCTGCCGAGACAGTGCTCCCCTTCCCCTCTCACACAGCCCAGTCCACCTCCCTGGGTGCCCCGCGGTGCATGGCCCTGCCCGCCACCCGTCCCCAGCGCAAACCCTTACTAGTGCCGGAAGTCCAGGAGCTGGGTGTCCGCGTTGTAGCTGATCAGCAGGCACCGCTTGATAGCATTGAGGTTGACCTGGGGGCAGAGTCGCAGGCTATGAGCAACAGAGACGAGCACCAGCCACAGCCGGGCTTCCCTCCACCCCTGCCAGCCCCCAGGGAGCCCCATAATTCCTGCAGCACAGGCAGGGGGCCCCCAAGCGCCCCCTCCACCCACCTTGTGCACGTTGATGGAGGGGAACATGTTCTGGAACATGGTGGCCATCAGCTTGATGTGCATCTGCTGCAGGCCGAAGTTGCTGAGCACCAGCAGCGGGTGGTGCGTGAACTGCTGCTCGTGCATGCGGTGGCGCTTCAAGGAGGACACCACATCCTTGATGAGCGAGTACTGGAGGGCAGAGCAGAGCAGGGGGTCAGGGCGCTGGCGAGAGGCAAGGGGGGGCTCTGTGCTGACTCGGTGGGCCAGGGAGGGGGCATCACCCTGGGCAGCCCCAGCTTGTGCTCAGCAGCGCACGGTGGAGCCAGGGCAGCCCCCCACCCCCCTGAATTACACAGGCCCAGCTCAGTCCTTTGTGCCCAGGGACACACCTGGACACCCACAATCCACACACGTTTAGCTGGCCTGGGATTTAAGGATGCAGGGATAAGTGGCCCGTGCTAATCCCAAACTAACGGGTGGGGGCTGCTCCGGACTCCCAGCCCCGCCCAACGGGCCCAGCACCCACCTGCGTCACTCGGAAGGTCAGCGTTGGGCCTCCCGGGAGACGGACGAGTTTCTGCAGGAGAGACCGACAGACCCAGGAGTCAGGGTAAGGTCAGCACCACAGCACCCGCCCACCTGGGCAGTGCCAGGCTCGGTGCTGAGCAGGCTGCCCGGGTCTGCCCAGCGGGACGGATGCATCAGTGCGTTTACTTTGGAACTGAAATCACAGCGCGTGCTCAGCAAGATTTGCTTCATCAGCTGCATCCGGCGCCGAGCCCCACCCTAGGAGAGCCCAGGGGAAGGAACGTCACTGGGACTAGAAAGGGGGGCACCCAGCCAGGCACACGCCTCCCTGCACCCCAGCTCAGGGCAATGTCGGACAGCGCCGGCTCTGTGCTCTGGACCAGGCAGTAGGGGAAGGTGGTGGCAGGCACAAAGAGGCTCAAGCAATCAGCAAAGGCCCCTGCCAGCCATGGGGAGAGGCCTGACACTTCCTGAACCCAGGGAGCTGTTCCAGCCTGACCAGACATGGAGCCGGGGGACTGAGGATTATTCCTCCAGCCCCACAGGCTCTCCCAAATCCCCCCAGCCCCCGCCGTACCACTTACGAAGTTGACATTGGTGGGGGACTTGGTGAAGACCAGGAAGTGCGTCACACCCAGGGGCCCTGCCACGGCCACAAAATCCTTCAGCGAGTTCTTCTTCCGCACCTGGAGGACAGCAAGTGTCATGCTACCTGCCACACACACCGTGGGGCCTGTGGCCTGCACCTGTGGGGGCTGAAAAGGGGCATTCCCAGAGACTGTGCTCCCCGCCCAGAGCCAGGAGAGAACCCCGGCATCCCGGCTCCCACCCCGCCCTCTCTCTAACTCACTGGACCCTGCAGCCCTCCCGGCACTGGGACAGAACCCAGGAGTCCGGCCTGCGCTGCACTGAATTCAAAGCCTGGCCTCCAAGGACCCGCAGGCGTCGCAGGACCGGCAGCAGGGGCGGGACCCTGGGCGTGGGCGGCCGGCAGCGGGGCTCACCTGCAGGGTGCTGGCTGTGAACGGCTCCATCACCCGCCGCACGTCCAGGATGAGCTGCTGCAGGCTCCGGCCCACGCGCCCGCGGTGGAAGACGAAGGAGTGAGGGACGGAGGCGAACTGCTCCTGGGCCCGCTGCTGGGCGGCCGCCCGCGCCCGCTTCTGGTTCTTGGTCTGCCGAGGAGGGGGCAGGGGGTCAGCGGGGCCCCCCACGTCCAGCACCCCCCATGTTCCCCCCCCCATCACACCGCCTGAAATCTCCATCTCCCCTGCACCTCCCCCCTGGGGACCATCTCCCCTCCACCCCCCCGCGAACCCCCTCCCCCCTCCCCCCCGGGATCTCATCTCCCCCCCCAAACCCCGGGACCCCCCATCTCCCCTGCACCTCCCCCCTGGGGACCCGCATCCCCCTTCCACCTCCCCCCTGGGGACCATCTCCCCTCCACCCCCCCGCGAACCCCCTCCCCCCTCCCCCCCCGGGATCCCATCTCCCCCCCCAAACCCCGGGACCCCCCCCATCTCCCCTCCACCCCCCCCGGGACCCCCCCCATCTCCCCTGCACCTCCCCCCGGGGACCCGCATCCCCCTTCCACCTCCCCCCTGGGGACCATATCCCCTCCACCCCCCCGCGACCCCCATCTCCCCTCCCGGGATCCCATCTCCCCCCCCAAACCCCGGGACCCCCCCATCTCCCCTCCCCCCCCAGCGGCCCCCGCACTTTGCTCTCGCGCCCCATCCCGCCGCCGCCTCCCCGCGTGGACACGGCACTTCCGGCCCAGCAGGTGCGGCAGCCTCAGCGCGCCGGGCACTTCCGGCAGGTCCCGCGCTCTAAAGGGTCCGGGCGCTTCCGGTAGCTCAAGGGGGCGGAGCTGAGCGGCCTGTGCCCCACCCCCACCCACCCCTGTGCCCCCCACACCTACCCCTGTGCCCCCCACACTGCACCCCCCACACCTACCCCTGTGCCCCACACACCCCCTGTGCCCCCCACACTGCACCCCCCACACCTACCCCTGTATCCCACACACCCCCTGTGCCCCCCCCACTGCACCCCCCACACCTACCCCTGTGCCCCATACACTCCCTGTGCCCCCACACTGCACCCCCCACACCTACCCCTGTATCCCACACACCCCCTGTGCCCCCCACACTGCACCCCCCACACCTACCCCTGTATCCCACACACCCCCTGTGCCCCCCCACTGCACCCCCCACACCTACCCCTGTGCCCCATACACTCCCTGTGCCCCCACACTGCACCCCCCACACCTACCCCTGTATCCCATACACCCCCTGTGCCCCCCCACACTGCACCCCCCACATCTACCCCTGTGCCCCATACACCCCCTGTGCCCCCCACACTGCACCCCCCACACCTACCCCTGTATCCCATACACCCCCTGTGCCCCCCACACTGCACCCCCCACACCTACCCCTGTATCCCATACACCCCCTGTGCCCCCCCACACTGCACCCCCACACCTACCCCCTGTGCCCCATACACCCCCTGTACCCCCCCACTGCACCCCCCACACCTACCCCATGTGCACCATACACCCCCTGTGCCCCACACACACACTGCGCCCCACACACCTACTCCCTGTGCCCCATAAACCCCCTGTGTCCCCCACACACACTGCGCCCCACACACCTACCCCCTGTGCCCTATACAACCCCTGTGCCCCCCACACACACTGCACCCCACACACCTACCCTGTGCCCCATACACCGCCTGTGCCCCCCACACACACTGCGCCCCACACACCTACCCCCTGTGACCCATACACCCCCTGTGCCCCCGCACACACTGCGCCCCCCACACCTACCCCCGTGCCCCCTGTATCCCATACACCCCCTATGCCCCTCCCACACTGCACCCCCCACACCTACCCCCTGAGCCCCATACAACCCCTGTGCCCCCCACACACACTGCGCCCCCCACACCTACCCCCTGTGCCCCATACACCTCCTGTGCCCCTCCACACACTGCGCCCCTCACACCTAGAGAACGGGTGGGCCGGGGCTCCAGAGAACGGGCGGGGGGGGGCGCCTTAGAGAATGGGTAGGGTGGGGCAGGCGCAGAGCCTTAGAGAATGGGCGGGGCGGGGCCCATGAGATCGGGAAGGGGTGGAGCCTTAGCGAACAGGCGGGGCGGGGCCCATGAGATCGGGCAGGGGGTGGGGCCTTAGAGAGGTTGGGTGGGGCCCATGAGATCGGGAAGGGGGTGGAGCCTTAGTGAATGGGTGGGGTGGGGCCCATGAGAACGGGCAGTGGGTGGAGTCTTAGAGAACAGGTGGGGCAGGGCCCATGAGATCAGGCAGGGGGCGGGGCCCATGAGATCAGGCAGGGGGTGGAGCCTTAGAGAACGGGTGGGGCGGGGCCCATGAGATCAGGCAGGGGGTGGGGCCTTAGAGAACAGGTGGGGCGGGGCCAATGAGATCAGGCAGGGGGTGGGGCCTTAGAGAACAGGTGGGGCGGGGCCAATGAGATCAGGCAGGGGGTGAGGCCTTATAGAACGGGTGGGGCGGGGCCCATGAGATCGGACAGGGGGTGGGCCCTTAGAGAACAGGTGGGGCGGGGCCCATGAGATCAGGCAGGGGGTGGGGCCTTATAGAACAGGTGAGGCGGGGCCCATGAGAATAGGCAGGGGGTGGGGCCTTAGAGAACGGGTGGGGCGGGGCCCATGAGATCAGGCAGGGGGTGGGGCCTTAGAGAACGGGTGGGGCGGGGCCCATGAGATCAGGCAGGGGGTGGGGCCTTATAGAACAGGTGAGGCGGGGCCCATGAGAATAGGCAGCAGGTGGGGCCTTAGAGAACGGGCGGGGCGGGGCCCATGAGAACGGGCAGGGCAGAGGCGGAACCTTAGAAAACAGGCAGGGCGGGGCCCATGAGAACGGGTGGGGCGGGGGCAGGGCAGGGCCCATGGGAACAGGCAAGGGGCGGGGCCCATGAGAATGGGCGGGGTGGGGGCAGGGCCTTAGAAAACGGGCAGGGCGCGGCCCATGAGATCGGGCAGTGGGTGGAGCCTTAGAGAATGGGTGAGGCGGGGCCCATGAGGTCGGGCAGTGGGTGGAGCCTTAGAGAACAGGTGGGGCGGGGCCCATGAGATGAGGCAGGGGGTGGGGCCTTAGAGAACGGGTGGGCGGGGCCCATGAGATCAGGCAGGGGGCGGGGCCCATGAGATCGGGCAGGGGGTGGGACCTTATAGAACAGGTGAGGCGGGGCCAATGAGATCAGGCAGGGGGTGGGGCCTTATAGAACAGGTGAGGCGGGGCCCATGAGATCAGGCAGGGGGTGGGGCCTTAGAGAACAGGTGGGGCGGGGCCCATGAGATCAGGCAGGGTGTGGGGCCTTATAGAACAGGTGAGGCGGGGCCCATGAGAATAGGCAGGGGGCGGGGGTGGGGCCCATGAGAATGGGTGGGGCAGGGGCAGAACCTTAGAAAACAGGCAGTGGGTGGGACCTTAGAGAACGGGCAGGGCGGGGCCCATGAGAACAGGCAGTGGGTGGGGCCTTAGAGAAGAGGCAGGTGGCGGGGCCCATGAGAATAGGCAGTGGGTGGGACCTTAGAGAACGGGCAGGGCGGGGCCCATGAGAACAGGCAGGGGGCAGGGCCCAGGAGAACGGGCAGGGGCGGGGGCGGGGCCTATGAGAATGGGTGGGGCAGGGGCAGAACCTTAGAAAACAGGCAGCGGGTGGGACCTTAGAGAACAGGCAGGGGGCGGGGCCCATGAGAATAGGCAGTGGGTGGGGCCTTAGAGAACGGGCAGGGCGGGGCCCATGAGAACAGGCAGGGGGCAGGGCCCATGAGAACGGGCAGGGGCAGGGGCGGGGCCTATGAGAATGGGTGGGGCAGGGGCGGAACCTTAGAAAACAGGCAGTGGGTGGGGCCTTAGAGAACAGGCAGGGGGCGGAGCCCATAAGAACGGGCAGGGGGTGGAGCCTTAGGGAACAGGCAGGGGGCGGAGCCCATAAGAACGGGCAGGGGGTGGAGCCTTAGGGAATGGGCGGGGTGGGGCCCATGAGAATAGGCAGTGGGTGGGACCTTAGAGAACGGGCAGGGCGGGGCCCATGAGAACAGGCAGGGGGCAGGGCCCAGGAGAACGGGCAGGGGCGGGGGCGGGACCCATGAGAATGGGTGGGGCAGGGGCAGAACCTTAGAAAACAGGCAGTGGGTGGGGCCTTAGAGAACAGGCAGGGGGCGGGGCCCATGAGAACGGGCGGGGCAGGGGTGGAACCTTAGATAACGGAAAGGGCAGGGCCCAGTGGAACGGGCGGGGCGGGGGCGGGACCCATGAGAATGGGTGGGGCAGGGGCAGAACCTTAGAGAACAGGCAGGGGGCGGGGCCCATGAGAACAGGCAGGGGGCGGGGCCCATGAGAACGGGCGGGGCAGGGGTGGAACCTTAGATAACGGGCAGGGCAGGGCCCAGTGGAACGGGCGGGGCGGGCGTTGGGTTTTGTGTGATTACGAAGTTGGCCACCCTAATGTCCGGCCAGACGAACTGACCAGACCCCGAGCGTCAGGTCACTGCAGGGTGAGGGGAGGCGCCAGGTCATCAGGCCCCTGCTCAGCTGGGCCGGCTCCTTGCCAGAGGGCAGCAGCTCCCAGCCCAGCTCCAGAGCAGACGGAGCTGGGCTGGGGGGACGGTCCTGCCAGTGAGGGGAAATGGGGGAGAAGCACGAGCCAGGGGGGCAGGGCCTTGGGGGAAGGGGCAGGGCCTGGGGTGGGAACCCTAACGTGCTCCCACACCCAGGGCTGGAGGGGAACAAAGGCACCAAGAGGGGGGTGGTTTCCTGGGCCAGTATAGAACCCAGGGGTCCGGAGTCCTAGGCCGAAGCGGTGCCAGGCCTGGGCCGTCTCTTCTTTGGGCCCAGCATTGCCGGGGATCCCCAACGCACAGGTCCCCTCACAGGGGAGAGCCCAGCCTGGCTGGCAGCGCCGCTGTCGGAGCCCCCCCATCCCGGCGCTCTGCACGGATCCCAGCCCCCCCGACCATTCTCGCGCTCTGCTGGGCCAGCTCCCGGCTCTGGAGTGTGTCTTGGCCGGGCTACAAAGGCCAGGAAATTAAAAGCAGATTGTGTCCTTGTCTGCTTTGGAATGAGGTGGTTGGGGCCCTGGGCTCAGCTCTGCGCTCCCTCCACCCTGAGCTCTGGCACAGCACTGGCGGGGGCTCCCCTTCCCCATGCCCTCCTTTCCCCGTGCCCACCTGCTAGGAGAGCCCCCGGTCCCTAATTCCCAGGATTTCGGGGCCGCCGGCAAGGCCCTTAACCCTTTGTGGAATGGGCGGGCTCCACTCCCAGCCAGAGGTGGCTGTGCCCCGTGCTCCAGCCACTTGTCCTGAGATGCTGCACAACCTTAATCAGCTTCCCACCCACCCCCGCCCCACCAGGCCCTACAGGGGCTGGACAGGCGCCCGATGCTAAGCAGTAGCCGGATACGCTGGGTCCTGAGCAGCTCCATCCCAGCCCCAGGGCTTGGCGAATCCTCCCCCAGGGCATAGCCCCACAACACTCGGCTTCCCCTGATGTCCCCAGGGCTGCTCCAGGCCACATCCACACTCGGGACAGCCCCTGCTGTCGGCCTGGCCCTGGGTGCAAACCCCACCTTGGCCTTGTCTCGCTTAGGGGGCACTGCCCCACACCAATGTGTGCACCTGAGGGCACCAACCTGGCAGCCAGGGGCTACCACCAGTAGGGCTAGGGGAATTCTCTCCCGAGATGTGGGAGCCCCAGGTTGAAGTCTCTGCAGATCCCAATCGGGCAGAGCAGGGACCTGACCCAGATCTCCCAGGTGAGCACTCCACCCCCATGGCCTATCCTGGGTGCCCCATGCTGGCGCCAAGAGCCTTTCCTGCAAACGGCCCGGTGCCAAGGAATTATTTTCCTCCAGAAAACATTTCATTGAAAAATTCCCACCCCTTTGGGCCTGCAGCACATGCCAGGGCCGCCCACTCTCCAGCACCTGCCAGCCGAGCACACGGCGTGTGCCAGGGATCCTGGCATCCCTCCATTCCCTGCTCCAGATCCCTGGGTGTCCGTCACGCTTTCCGGGGGTACCCAGGGCAGGGAGACCCCTCACTGCTCCCTGCTGTCAGCGTCTCTCTGCAGGGAAGAGTAAAATCTTGTCCCTGCTCCTCTCTCTTCCTGGCTGTGGTCCCAGGAACCCCCTTCTTCAGAGACCACCTGGGGGTTCCTTTGTGTTTGCCAATCCCCACCCCCCCCCCCCCGGCCAGACAGTAACGCGGCCGGCCTCGGGGCTGCCGCGATCCCCACGCGGACCCAGTCAACCCTAAGGCTCACCTCCCCGCAGGCCACGAACGTCCCCAGGGCTGGAAACTGCCGTTTTCCGTTTGCCGCCGCTCTTCACCCAGTCCCTGCACAAACCTCTCGCGATGCTGGTACGACCAGGGGGCTACCGGCTCTTGGGAGGGACCTCACATGCTGCCCTCAGGCCTCGGGGCTCCCCATAAAACCCGCTGCACCCCCTGTGCCTGTTGCCAGATGACACCCAGACATCCCAGGGTCACAGAGCCACCCTCCCCCCCCTTTTGTTCAGAGACTCCTTGCAACCCACCCCCCACTGGCATGCCAGGGGCTCTGTGTGTCCCCCATTCCCCTGCCCCCACGCCAGGGCCCTGGCAGTGCTGGGGAATCTGGGCTCCGGAGCAATCCCAGAGACTCCAGGGGAAGCCAGGCAGGGAGATAGCGACAAGCCATGTCCTGGGGGCATCGGGCATTATCCCACTTCCAGAGCTTCCCTTGCAGACGTCTGCCCACGGGCGGCACAGAGCTGCAGAACCCAGTCGGTGATAGTGGCAGGTGCCCGTTGGTGCCACCTGGCCCAGCTGCCTGCTGCAATGCAGCCTCGCTCCTCTGCCAGCATCTCCTCTCCCCTTCCCCCCAGGTAACCTCAGGGGCCAAGGGTATGTGGCACTGGGGGGCACCAGACAAGCCTTGGGGGTTCTCTGTGTGCTGCCCTGCTGGGCTGGCCCTCCGGCAATGGGCGCGGCATCTGCAAAGGGGCGTGTCAGCCTGGACTGCCAGCCCCAAATCCCACTGGTCCTGGGGCATGTGCATTGCATGTTCAAAGCGGGCAGCGTTGGCTGGGCTGGCTCAGCGGAGCCCAGCACTGGCTACCAGGTGCCCTTGGGGTGCCCTGATCTCAGTCAGATACCGTAATATAAAGAATACACAGGCTGTGCCTTGTGCTGCCAGGGCTCTTGGGTGTCCTGTGCGGGGTGCTGCGCATCCTCCCCCACCCCAGGGTCCCTGCCCACTGGGCCGCTGCCAGACACCATGCAGGGCTGTGACCAGGAGCCGGAATCTGCTCCCCAGGTGCCACCCGCAGCCGGCCTGGGCTGGGCCCTGCCCGGAGCTGGGAGGGGAGGCGGAGCTGGAGCTGCCACTGGCTGCCTGCCTGTCCGGGAGCAGCATTCCTAGGCAGGCGGCTGCAGTGTTCAGCCGGGGCCTGCAGCTGTCACTGGCATCTGTACCCGGGCAAGGACCAGGGCTGACCAGCGGCTCGTCCGCCCCCTTCACTGGCTGGGCAGATGTGCCAGGGCACCACTGGCATTCCACTGCCCTGCCCTGGGACAGCAGCTGCGCGCGCTGGAGCCGGGGGATTGGCCCCTTCTCCTGGGGGACAGATGGGGGTCAAGGTGGGTCCCAGGGGGCTGGCAGGGGAAGGCACTGGGTCGGGAGGGGGGTTGCTTTGGAGCCTTTGGGGGAGTTTTCCCAGCTTCTAGCTGTTGGGAGGGGCTTGGAGAGTGGCAGCCTGGGGGGTGCACGGCAGGGTGGGGGACGGGTGGGGCGAGTGGGCACGGAGCAGAGGAATGAGCAGGATGTAAATATTTACAGCTGGGCTCGGAGCGCTGCACCCAGACCTGATTGTGGGGCCGGGGGTCAGGAAAGGCATCCCCATGCCCCTGCTTCTGCTTAGTGTCACGGGCTTTCTGCCGGGAGAGCCCTGCCCATACGGCCGGCCTGGGCGTGGGCTCGGGGAGGGGGGCAGAGGGGCTGGGAGCCAGCACTCCTGGGTTCTAGCCCAACTCTGGGAGAGGAGTGGGAGGCTAGGAGCCAGGACTCCTGGGTTCTGTCCCTGGGTTGGGGGCAGGAGTTTAGGTGTGTGCTAACTGGGCTCTTCCACGTCTAAGGCGTCTGCTCCTAATTTGTCCCTTGCCCACCTCGCGGGTTGGCGCTGGCCACCTCCTACCCACCCCAGCACTGATCGCACCGGAGACCCCTGCGGCCGTGGGAGACGCGCTGGGAAGTAACTGGTAAGTGAAGCCTGCCAATGGGGACCCCAGGGGCTACGCCTGCCCCTCTGAGAGGGGACCTGCAAACCCAGGGGGGAACCGGAGCATGGCAGCCTCCCCACCCCCAGGAGATGCAGCAAGCACAGGGCCTTTGGGGAGGCCCCAGGGCTGGGCCCCAGGAGCCCTGCCACTGAGTCCATGTGCCTGGAGGCAGGTTCCTGCATCTCTCTCTGGGGCTGACACTCAGACAGGCAGCGCTTCTGGGCTCCACACAGCGCCCGCCCTGGAGCACCCGCTCTCCTGTGGGGGTTCCCGAGCATCTGGGCAGGGCGCAGCCCCCCCGGTCACCCACCCTCTGCTGTCTGGCCATGCCCAGGGCAGGCATTACCGTGCAGAGGCTCGTGGCTGGGTCCCTCCTGTGGATGCCAGTTTGGTGCTGTCCAGCTGCCTGTGGGGCAATAGGGCTGCCCAGCCAACACCGACCCACAGGGGGCCCCGGTACCCCCCCCCAAGAGCTGCCAGGCTCTCAGCAGGGACCCTGGGGTGCTCTGGGGCGGGTGGGTGCTACCCAGTGTACCTGGTATGGCTGCCAGCCAATGCTGCATGAGGGGCGGGTGCTGCAGGATCGTCCCCCCGTCAGGTCTGTTTGGTACAATGGGGCCTGATCTCAGTCAGGTCTGGGCAGTGCCCAGCACTTGGGGTGACTCTGGTCCCCTCTCCCCAGCCTGTGAGCCGTACGTGCAGCTGGGGCATTTCCTCCCTCCGCTCCCCACCGCTGGAGGCACCCTGCCTCGTTCACACCAGGCACCGGGGAGTGGGGTGCCCTGCCGGGGAGCCCTGACCCACCCTGCTCGGGAGAGGGGCCAGGTAAGGGGGCTCTGGTGGGGGCAGGCGGGTGGAGCGTTACATCGGGGCTGGAGCTGGTGCTTTGCATTGCTGAGGGCCCGATTCTGAGCTCCTGGTGTGCGGACCGGCCCCAGGCGCTCCCCGCGGCTCTGGGGGGCTGGCATGCGCTAGGTCGGTGCCACAAACAGCCCTGGGAAAAGCCTTCACTGGCAGCTAGAATTGTCGCCTCATATGCTGGGAGTTTGGCACCAGGGCTGGTCCCCTCCTTCCCGGCAGTGACTCCATGTGTGTGGGCAAGGGGGGGTGCGAACGGCCCAGCTCCTGCCGCGTCTGCACGCCAGGGAGCGGGTGGAGAAGAGTTTCTGTGCTGGGGGAAGGGGGATGGGCATCAAGACTCCTGGGCCCTGTCCCTAGCTCGGCCAGAGGAGTGGGGGCTAGTGGTTAGAGCCAGAGGGGGTGCGTGCTGGGAACCAGAACTCCTGGGTTCTCTCTCCGGCTCTGCCAGAGTAGGGGCTAGTGATTAGAGCTGGGGTGTGTCTGAGGCTGGGAGCCAGGACTCCTGGATTCTCTCCCCAGCTCTAAGAGACGAGTGGGGTTTAGTGGTTAGAGCAGGGGGCTGGGAGCCAGGACTCTATCCCCACCTTCACCCCGATTTGTGAAACTTGGGAGCAAAGCCCAGCCTCACTCTGTGCCTCAGTTTCCCCACTGGCAAATGGGACTAGCACTGGTGGTCTGTGCGGGGGAGGGGGGACAGGGCTGAGTTCTCCATGGTGTGTGGAGCTCTTTGCATGGCCATGCATGTTCCACGGGGGGCTGGGGCTGGGGCAGCTTCTCCCCCCCAGGAATCCAGGCATCCTGCACGTTCCTCCAAGTGGGTGAGGGCAGCGTGGGAACGGGGTCAGGGCCCAGCCTTGTTCAGAGGCAGGGATAAGCCCAGCACCAGGCCTGAGCTGGGACGTGGGGGGTGAGGCGGGTGGGGAGCTGCTGCCCTGGGGCCCCCAGGGCTGTGAGCCCAGGGAGCTGGTATCCAGGAAACATCCCCCCACACTCCAGGGAACTAACAGAGCCTGGGGCCGGAGCAGGCTGCCTGGCCCCACTGAACGGTGCCGGGTGGGGGGAGCAGGCTGCCTGGCCCCACTGAGCAGTGCTGGGGGGGGGAAGCAGGCTGCCTGGCCCCACTGAGCAGTGCTGGGGGGGCCGGAGCAGGCTGCCTGGCCCCACTGAACGGTGCCGGGTGGGGGGAGCAGGCTGCCTGGCCCCACTGAACGGTGCCGGGTGGGGGGAGCAGGCTGCCTGGCCCCACTGAGCAGTGCTGGGGGGGGAGCAGGCTGCCTGGCCCCACTGAACGGTGCCGGGTGGGGGGAGCAGGCTGCCTGGCCCCACTGAGCAGTGCTGGGGGGGGAGCAGGCTGCCTGGCCCTACTGAGCGGTGCCCGGGGGGGGGGCGGGAGCAGGCTGCCTGGCCCCACTGAGCAGTGCTGTGGGGGGAGCAGGCTGCCTGGCCCCACTGAGCGGTGCCCGGGGGGGGCGGGAGCAGGCTGCCTGGCCCCACTGAGCGGTGCTGTGGGGGCAGCAGGCTGCCTGGCCCCACTGAGCGGTGCTGGGGGGGGGAGCAGGCTGCCTGGCCCCACTGAGCGGTGCTGGGGGGGGGAGCAGGCTGCCTGGCCCCACTGAGCAGTGCTGTGGGGGAAGCAGGCTGCCTGGCCCCACTGAGCAGTGCTGGGGGGGGGAGCAGGCTGCCTGGCCCCACTGAGCGGTGCTGTGGGGGGAGCAGGCTGCCTGGCCCCAGTGAGCAGTGCTGGGGGGGGGAGCAGGCTGCCTGGTCCCACTGAGCGGTGCTGGGGGGGGGGAGCAGGCTGCCTGGCCCCACTGAGCAGTGCTGGGGGTGGGGTGCAGGCTGCCTGGCCTCACTGAGCGGTGCTGGGGGGGGGAGCAGGCTGCCTGGCCCCACTGAGCGGTGCTGGGGGGGGGAGCAGGCTGCCTGGCCCCACTGAGCGGTGCTGTGGGGGGAGCAGGCTGCCTGGCCCCACTGAGCAGTGCTGGGGGGGGGAGCAGGCTGCCTGGTCCCACTGAGCGGTGCTGGGGGGGGGGAGCAGGCTGCCTGGCCCCACTGAGCGGTGCTGGGGGGGGGAGCAGGCTGCCTGGCCCCACTGAGCGGTGCTGGGGGGGGGGTGCAGGCTGCCTGGCCCCACTGAGCGGTGCTGGGGGAGGGGAGCAGGCTGCCTGGCCCCACTGAGCGGTGCTGTGGGGGGAGCAGGCTGCCTGGCCCCACTGAGCAGTGCTGGGGGTGGGGTGCAGGCTGCCTGGCCCCACTGAGCAGTGCTGGGGGAGGGGAGCAGGCTGCCTGGCCTCACTGAGCGGTCCTGGGGGGGGGGGAGCAGGCTGCCTGGCCCCACTGAGCGGTGCTGGGGGGGGTGGGGTGCAGGCTGCCTGGCCTCACTGAGCGGTGCTGGGGGGGGGAGCAGGCTGCCTGGCCCCACTGAGCGGTGCTGGGGGGGGAGCAGGCTGCCTGGCCCCACTGAGATTACTTCACAAGGAAGAGTTGGGAGGGAGAGCAGGGGGCGGGGAGCCAGGACTCCTGGGTTCTCTCCCCTCCTGCCCCCATAAGGGGGGTTCAGCGAAGGTAGGAAATGCGCCTGGAACCCTGCTCTATAAGTTCTAGACCAGTAGCACCCAGAGGCGCTGCCCAGCCACGCAGACAGCCCCTGGGTGGGTGGGGAAACCGAGTCCTGCAGCGGGGAAGGGACTTGCCCAAGGTCAGCCAGCAGGGCAGTGGCAGAGGTGGGAACCGCTCCCAGCCCAGTGCCCCCACCTCAGCTCCGTTCTCCCCCCAGAGCCTGGCGCCATGGCCCCCTGGCCCGTGGCCCTGCTGGTGCTGAGCCTGGCGCATTCGGAGAGTCGTGCGGAGGAGCCGGGGCAGAGCCGGGGGGGGCGGGCAGCCGAGTCCCCCGCCGGGGCCAAGTGCACCTACACGTTCATCGTGCCACAGCAGAAGTTCACGGGGGCCGTGTGCTGGAGCAGTGTGCGAGCTGCCCCCGAGCCGCCGGTGCCCAATGGCAGCGAGACGCGGGCGCTGCAGGAGGTGCTGGGCCGGCAGCAGGCCGAGCTGCAGCGGCTGCAGGGGCTGGTGGAAGTGGACGGCGCCCTGGTGAGCGAGGTGAAGGCCCTGCGCAAGGAGAGCCGCACCATGAACGCCCGCGTGGGCCAGCTCTATGCCCAGCTGCTGCACGAGATCCTGCAGCGGCGCCAGCGGCCCGGGCTGCTGGCCCAGCTCGAGGGGCGCGTGGCCAACGCCTCGGACCAGGCACTGCGGCTGGCCGCCGGCTACCGCCAGCTGGAGCTGCGGTATGAGGCGCTGGCCGCCCTCGTCAACAACCAGAGCGTCCTCATCACGCGGCTGGAGCGGCAGTGCCAGGGGGGTGTCGGGCCGCCCCCCCCACAGGTAACGCCAGGGCGGGGGGACGGGACAGGGAGCGGTGGGATCGGGTGGGGGGTGCCCCACGTGGTGCGGCACCCGGGCTCAGAGCCCTGTCTTGTCTCCTTGCAGCCCCCCCTGGTGCCAGTCGTGCCCCCCCCGCCTGTCTGGCATCGCCGACGAGAGCAGGGCGTATTTCGACGCCGCTGCCCAGCTGCAGATGGACCATATGGAGCTGGCGCCCCCCTCACTGCCCCCCAGGGCCCCGGGTGAGTCGGGCGGCCAGAGCCGGGGGGGGACGGGGGACACATGACCCAGATTGCAGCCCCTTCTCCCCCCTCCGCCACGGGCCTGTTCCCTGCTGAGGCCTCGTGCTGGCTGCAGAGCGTCTGCGGCGGGAACCAGGCAGGGGAGGGAGGGGAGGAGAAGGGGAGCCTGGCCCGTGGCCTCCCCCTCCACGCCTAGGACGTGCCACCGCCCCCCACCGGCTTTGGCTGAACATCCATGGAGGGGGGGTGGAGATGTGGGGCCAGGTTTCAGCGCAGGCTTTACAGGCTGACAGGGCCATAAAACACCCCCCACCTCGCCCCCTCCGCAATGCACCACCTTTCCCCCCTCAGCCTCCTGCCAGGGGTTGCCCCCCCTGATCCACCCCATTCATCGAATCACAGAAGATCGGGGTGGAAGGGACCTCGGGAGGTTCCTAGTCCCACTCCCTGCTCAGAGCAGGACCAGCCCCCCCTAAACCATCCCAGCCAGGGCTGTGTCAAGCTGGAGCTTCCTCCAGCCCTGCCTAGGTCCGGCCCCCCCCCGACGGGTTAGGAGGTTCCCGACAGGGAGGGGGGAAAACCGCTCATTTCGCTCGCTTCTCCCCCATCCCAGCCCCAGGGACCAAAGGGGGGTCCCTCTGCCTGACGGTGGTGGGTAGCAAAGGGCAGCGCCCCCCAACACCCCTGCCCTGGGAGGGTATTGGGGGCAGGGGCAGCCTGCCTGGCCTCTAGGGCCCCGTCCCTCTGACGCGGCTCCCCTGGCACAGGGCCCTGGCATGACTGCCTGGCAGCGCGGCGCAGCGGGCATGAGGACAGCGGGGTCTATGAGGTGCAGCCGGCGGGCACGGGCCAGTCCCTGCAGGTCTGGTGTGAGCAGGAGCTCGAGGGTGGGGGCTGGACCGTGATCCAGCGGCGCCAGGACGGCTCTGTCAGCTTCTTCACCACCTGGCACCACTACAAGGTATGGGGGGCACCTGGGGGGCACAAGGCATGGGGGTAGCTGGCTGGTAGGCCGGGGGGGACACAAGGACATGTGGGGGAGCCCACTGGTGGGCCTGGGGGGGCACAAGACCATGGAGGGGAGCCTGCTGGGGGGGCACAAGGCATGGGGGACTGCCTGGGGGGGCACAAGGCATGGGGGGAGCTGGCTGGTGGGCCTGGGGGGGCACAAGACCATGGGGGGGAGCCTGCTGGGGGGGGCACAAGACATGGGGGGAGCTGGCTGGTGGGCCTGGGGGGGCACAAGGACATGTGGGGGAGCCCGCTGGTGGGCCTGGGGGGGCACAAGGCCATGTGGGGGAGCCCACTGGTAGGCCGGGGGGGCACAAGGACATGTGGGGGAGCCCGCTGGTAGGCCAGGGGGGCACAAGGACATGTGGGGGAGCCCGCTGGTGGGCTTGCGGGGGCACAAGGACATGAGGGGAGCCTGCTGGGGGGCACAAGGCATGGAGGACTGCCTGGGGGGGGGGCACAAGGCCATGGGGGGCAGCTTGCTGGGGGGGGCACAAGGCATGGGGGGCTGCCTGGGGGGGCACAAGACATGGGGGGAACTGGCTGGTAGGCCGGGGGGGCACAAGGACATGTGGGGGAGCCCGCTGGTGGGTCTGGGGGGGCACAAGGCCACAGGGGGGAGCCTGCTGGGGGGGACACAAGGCATGGGGGGGCCCCCAGGGGTGGGGCTGGGGCTACAAGGCTGTGGGGCCAGAGGGGATGCTAGGTCCCGTCTAGGCCAAAGGGGGGCAGTGGGGCAGTTTAGATCCAGGGGAGGGGGTCAGACCCCACCAAGGGGGTGATGCAGTGATGGGCCTGGTGGCGAGTGGGGCGGGCGGTGCCTGGGCTCCCTATGGCCCCCATGGGACCCCACAGCAGGGGCCCGAGGGCTGAACTGGCCACGGAGCCCAGGGGGTGGAGGAAGGGGACATGAGGGAAGGTCCCCCCAACTCCCCTTCCTGAGGCCAGTGACTGGCCCCCTTCCCTAGCCCCCCTGGCCATTACCCTCTCCCCACTTCCCTCCCAGGGCCCCCCAGGCCATTACCCTCCCCCCACTCTCCTCCCAGGGCCCCCCAGGCCTGTCTCTCCCCTCACTCCCCTCCCAGGGCCCCCCTGGCCATTACCCTCCCCCCACTCCCCTCCCGGGGCCCCCCAGGCCTGTCTCTCCCCCCACTCCCCTCCCGGGGCCCCCCTGGCCATTACCCTCTCCCCACTTCCCTCCCAGGGCCCCCCAGGCCATTACCCTCCCCTCACTCCCCTCCCAGGGCCCCCCTGGCCATTACCCTCTCCCCACTCCCCTCCCGGGGCCCCCCAGGCCTGTCTCTCCCCTCACTCCCCTCCCAGGGCCCCCCAGGCCTGTCTCTCCCCTCACTCCCCCCCTCCCAGGGCCCCCCTGGCCATTACCCTCCCCCCACTCCCCTCCCGGGGCCCCCCAGGCCTGTCTCTCCCCTCACTCCCCTCCCAGGGCCCCCCTGGCCATTACCCTCCCCCCACTTCCCTCCCAGGGCCCCCCAGGCCATTACCCTCCCCCACTCCCCTCCCAGGGCCCCCCAGGCCTGTCTCTCCCCCCACTCCCCTCCCGGGGCCCCCCTGGCCATTACCCTCCCCCCACTCCCCTCCCGGGGCCCCCCAGGCCTGTCTCTCCCCTCACTCCCCTCCCAGGGCCCCCCAGGCCATTACCCTCCCCCCACTTCCCTCCCAGGGCCCCCCAGGCCATTACCCTCCCCCACTCCCCTCCCAGGGCCCCCCAGGCCTGTCTCTCCCCCCACTCCCCTCCCAGGGCCCCTCTGGCCATTACCCTCCCCCCACTCCCCTCCCGGGGCCCCCCCAGGCCTGTCTCTCCCCTCACTCCCCTCCCAGGGCCCCCCAGGCCTGTCTCTCCCCTCACTCCCCTCCCAGGGCCCCCCTGGCCATTACCCTCCCCCCACTCCCCTCCCGGGGCCCCCCAGGCCTGTCTCTCCCCTCACTCCCCTCCCAGGGCCCCCCTGGCCATTACCCTCCCCCCACTTCCCTCCCAGGGCCCCCCTGGCCATTACCCTCCCCCACTCCCCTCCCAGGGCCCCCCAGGCCTGTCTCTCCCCTCACTCCCCTCCCAGGGCCCCCCAGGCCATTACCCTCCCCCCACTCCCCTCCCGGGGCCCCCCAGGCCTGTCTCTCCCCCCACTCCTCTCCCGGGGCCCCCCAGGCCTGTCTCTCCCCTCACTCCCCTCCCGGGGCCCCCCAGGCCTGTCTCTCCCCCCACTCCCCTCCCGGGGCCCCCCTGGCCATTACCCTACCCCACTCCCCTCCCAGGGCCCCCCAGGCCTGTCTCTCCCCTCACTCCCCTCCCGGGGCCCCCCTGGCCATTACCCTCCCCCCACTCCCCTCCCGGGGCCCCCCAGGCCTGTCTCTCCCCTCACTCCCCTCCCAGGGCCCCCCTGGCCATTACCCTCCCCCCACTCCCCTCCCGGGGCCCCCCAGGCCTGTCTCTCCCCCCACTCCCCTCCCAGGGCCCCCCTGGCCATTACCCTCCCCCCACTCCCCTCCCGGGGCCCCCCAGGCCTGTCTCTCCCCTCACTCTCCTCCCGGGGCCCCCCTGGCCATTACCCTCCCCCCACTCCCCTCCCGGGGCCCCCCAGGCCTGTCTCTCCCCCCACTCCCCTCCCGGGGCCCCCCAGGCCATTACCCTCCCCCCACTCCCCTCCCGGGGCCCCCCAGGCCTGTCTCTCCCCCCACTCCCCTCCCAGGGCCCCCCTGGCCATTACCCTCCCCCCACTCCCCTCCCGGGGCCCCCCAGGCCTGTCTCTCCCCCCACTCCCCTCCCAGGGCCTCCCTGGCCATTACCCTCCCCCCACTCCCCTCCCGGGGCCCCCCAGGCCTGTCTCTCCCCCCACTCCCCTCCCGGGGCCCCCCAGGCCTGTCTCTCCCCTCACTCCCACTCCCCCCCAGCACGGCTTCGGGACGCTGGACGGCGAGCACTGGCTGGGACTGGAGAGCACCCGCCGGGTGACAGGGCAGGGCCCGGGGCCCTACGCGCTGCGGGTGCTGCTGGAGGACTGGGCGGGGCGCCAGGCATATGCCCACTACGAGCACTTTGCCCTGGAGCCCGAGAGCGACTCCTACCGGCTGCGGCTGGGCCGGTACCGCGGCAGCGCTGGGGACTCGCTGGCCTGGCACGACGGCCGCCCCTTCAGCACCCTGGACCGGGACCACGACGCCTACAGTGGTGAGGGGCCCCGGGGGGCACAGCACCCAGCGTCCTGGGGGGGCACCGGGGGGCCACAGCACCCAGCGTCCTGGGGGGGACACCGTGGAGGGCACAGCACCCAGCGTCCTGGGGGGGACACCGGGGAGGGCACAGCACCCAGCGTCCTGGGGGGGGCACAGCACCCAGCGTCCTGGGGGGGCACCGGGGAGGGCACAGCAACCAGCGTCCTGGGGGGCACACCGGGGGGCACAGCAACCAGCGTCCTGGGGGGCACACCGGGGAGGGCACAGCACCCAGCGTCCTGGGGGGGACACCGGGGAGGGCACAGCACCCAGCGTCCTGGGGGGGACACAGCACCCAGCGTCCTGGGGGGGCACCAGGGGGCCACAGCACCCAGCATCCTGGGGGGGACACCGGGGGGGCCACAGCACCCAGCGTCCTGGGGGGGACACAGCACCCAGCGTCCTGGGGGGGACACCAGGGGGGCCACAGCACCCAGCGTCCTGGGGGGGACACCGGGGAGGGCACAGCACCCAGCGTCCTGGGGGGGCCACAGCACCCAGCATCTTGGGGGGGCACCAGGGGGCCACAGCACCCAGCGTCCTGGGGGGGACACAGCACCCAACATCCTGGGGGGGCACCGGGGGGCCACAGCACCCAGCGTCCTGGGGGGGACACAGCACCCAGCGTCCTGGGGGGGACACCGGGGAGGGCACAGCACCCAGCGTCCTGGGGGGGCACCGGGGGGCCACAGCACCCAGCATCCTGGGAGGGACACCGGGGGGGCCACAGCACCCAGCATCCTGGGGGGGACACCGCGGCGGCCACTGGGGGGCACAGCGCCCAGCATGCTGGGGGGCACCAGGGGGGACAGCACCCAGCATCCTGGGGGGGACACCGGGGGGGCCACTGGGGGGCACAGCGCCCAGCATGCTGGGGGGTACCAGGGGGGACAGCACCCAGCATCCTGGTGGGGACACGGGGGGGGGCCACAGCATCCAGCGTCCTGGGGGGGACACCAGGGGGGCCACTGGGGGGCACAGCACCCAGCGTCCTGGGGGGGACACCAGCGGGGCCACTGGGGGGCACAGCACCCAGCGTCCTGGAGGGGACACCGGGGGGGCCACTGGGGGGCACAGCACCCAGCGTCCTGGAGGGGACACCGGGGGGGCCACTGGGGGGCACAGCACCCAGCATCCTGGGGTGGACACCGGGGGGGCCACTGGGGGGCACAGCACCCAGCATCCTGGGGGGGACACCGGGGGGGCACAGCACCCAGCGTCCTGGGGGGCACACCGGGGGGCACAGCAACCAGCGTCCTGGGGGGCACACCGGGGGCGCCACTGGGGGGCACAGCACCCAGCCTCCTGGGGGGGAAACCGGGGGGGACACTGGGGGCACAGCACCCAGCATCCTGGGGGGGCACCAGGGAGGGACAGCACCCAGCATCCTGGGGGGGACACCGGGGGGGCCACTGGGGGGCACAGCACCCAGCATCCTGGGGGGACACCGGGGGGGCCACTGGGGGGCACAGCACCCAGCATCCTGGGGGGACACCGGGGGGGGCCACTGGGGGGCACAGCACCCAGTATCCTGGGGGGGCACCAGGGAGGGACAGCACCCAGAATCCTGGGGGGGACACCGGGGGGGCCACTGGGGGGCAGAGCACCCAGCATCTTGGGGGGGCACCAGGGGGGACAGCGCCCAGCATCCTGGGGGGGTGCCGGCAGGGGCACAGCGCCCAGCATGCTGGGGGGCACCAGGGGGCACAGTGCCCAGCATCCTGGGGCACACCAGGGACCACGACTACCTGGTAAGCAGGGGGTGGGGGGCAGGTTCTGCCCCTTTCCCTTGACTCCACAGGGGGGTGAATGGGGGGCTGCATGTCCTGGGGTGGGGCTGGATGACTCCCAGGCCTAGGGGGTCATGGGGGTGGCGCTGCCCCCCCCCGTGGGAACCTCTCAGCCCCTGACAACGTCTCCCCTCCCCGCAGGGAGCTGCGCCCACTACCACAAGGGCGGCTGGTGGTACAACGCCTGCGCCCACTGCAATCTCAACGGGGTGTGGTACAAGGGCGGGCACTACCGCGGCCGCTACCAGGACGGCGTCTACTGGGCCGAGTTCCGCGGCGGCGCCTACTCCCTGCGCAAGGTGGTGATGATGGTGCGGCCCGTGCTGCCCGCGCCTGATGCCGCCTGACGCCTGAACCCCCGGAGCCGCCTGACGCCTGAACCCCCAGAGCCGCCTGACGCCTGAACCCCCAGAGCCGCCCGCCCCCGACGCCGCCTGACGCCTGAACCCCCGGAGCCGCCTGACGCCTGAACCCCCGGAGCCGCCCGCCCCCGACGCCGCCTGACGCCTGAACCCCCGACGCCGCCCACCCCCGGAGCCGCCTGACGCCTGAACCCCCAGAGCCACCCGACGCCTGAACCCCTGGAGCCACCCACCCCCGACACCGCCTGAACCCCCGGAGCCGCCTGACGCCTGAACCCCCAGAGCCGCCCGCCCCCGACGCCGCCTGACGTCTGAACCCCCGGAGCCGCCTGACGCCTGAACCCCCGGAGCCGCCTGACGCCTGAACCCCCGGAGCCGCCCGCCCCCGACGCCGCCTGACGCCTGAACCCCCGACGCCGCCTGACGCCTGAACCCCCGGAGCCACCCACCCCCGGAGCCGCCTGACGCCTGAACCCCCAGAGCCACCCGACGCCTGAACCCCTGGAGCCACCCACCCCCGACACCGCCTGAACCCCCGGAGCCGCCTGACGCCCCGGAGCCATCCACCCCCGACACCGCCTGATACCTGAACCCCCGGAGCCGCCTTACACCTGTACCCCCAGAGCCACCCGATGCCTGAACCCCGGAGCCACCCACCCCCGACGCCGCCTGAACTCCCGGAGCCACCTGATGCCTGAACCCCCGGAGCCAACTGATGCCTGAACCCCCGGAGCCGCCAGACGCCTGAACCCCCAGAGCCACCCGATGCCTGAACCCCCGGAGCCACCCGCCCCCGATGCCGCCTGACACCTGAACCCCCGGAGCCACCCGCCCCCCCGATGCCGCCTGACACCTGAACCCCCGGAGCCGCCTGACGCCTGAACCCCCGGAGCCACCCACCCCCGACGCCGCCTTACACCTGAACCCCCGGAGCCACCTGAGGCCTGAACCCCCACAGCCACCCACCCCCGACGCCGCCTGATACCTGAACCCCCGGAGCCGCCTGAGGCCTGAACCCCCGGAGCCACCCGCCCCCGATGCCGCCTGATACCTGAACCCCCAGAGCCGCCTGATGCCTGAACCCCCGGAGCCACCCGCCCCCGACGCCGCCTGATACCTGAACCCCTGGAGCCGCCTGACACCTGAACCCCCGGAGCCACCCGCCCCCGATGCCGCCTGACACCTGAACCCCCGGAGCCGCCTGACGCCTGAACCCCCGGAGCCACCCACCCCCGATGCCGCCTGACACCTGAACCCCCGGAGCCACCTGAACCCCCGGAGACACCCGCCCCTGACGCCGCCTGACACCTGAACCCCCGGAGCCACCTGAGGCCTGAACCCCCACAGCCACCCGCCCCCGACGCCGCCTGATACCTGAACCCCCGGAGCCGCCTGACGCCTGAACCCCCGGAGCCACCCGCCCTCGACGCAGCCTGATACCTGAACCTCCGGAGCCACCTGACGCCTGAACCCCCGGAGCCACCCGCCCCCGACGCCGCCTGACACCTGAACCCCCGGAGCCACCTGATGCCTGAACCCCCAGAGCCGCCCGCCCCCGACGCCGCCTGACACCTGAACCCCCGGAGCCACCTGATGCCTGAACCCCCAGAGCTGCCCGCCCCCCACGCCACCTGAACCCCGGAGCCACCCACCCCCGACGCCGCCTGAACCCCTGGAGCCACCTGAACCCCCGGAGACACCCGCCCCTGACGCCGCCTGACACCTGAACCCCCGGAGCCGCCTGACGCCTGAACCCCCAGAGCCACCCACCCCCGACGCCGCCTGAACCCCTGGAGCCGCCCACCCCCAATGTCACCTGACACCTGAACTCCCGACGCCGCCTGACGCCTGAACCCCCAGAGCTGCCTGCCCCCAACGTCGCCTGACTCCTGAACCCCGGCCCTGCCAGCCTAACAGCCCCCGGGGCACCGGCTCTGCCGGGTCTCTGCGCCCGGCCCTGCCAGCCCAACAGCCCCCGGGGCGCCGGCTCTGCCGGGTCTCCGCGCCCGGCCCTGCCAGCCCATTAGCCCCCGGGGCGCCGGCTCTGCCGGGTCTCCGCGCCCGGCCCTGCCAGCCCATTAGCCCCCGGGGCGCCGGCTCTGCCGGGTCTCCTCGCCCGGCCCTGCCAGCTCAACAGCCCCCGGGGCCCTGCCAGCCCTACAGCCGCCAGGGCGCCGGCTCTGCCAGGTCTCCTCGCCCGGCTCTGCCAGCCCAACAGCCCCCGGGGCGCCGGCTCTGCCAGGTCTCCGCGCCCGGCCCTGCCAGCCCAACAGCCCCCGGAGCGCCGGCTCTGCCAAACATTCTTTATTCAGTTTATAAAAATGTGGCTGCTAAGAAACTGTAACCCAGGTGATGGGCGTCTCCCAGCAACCCCCCCGCGGGGCGTCAGGAGAGGATGGGCACTTAGGGGGTAAAGCTGACTCGCCCCTGGAGCAGACAGACACAGGACAGACAGGCTGGCACAGCCGAGCCTGCAGCGGAAAGGGGCGAGGGCAGCGTCTTTGGCAGGGCCACAGGGAGAACTGACCCCCGCGCTCGCCCTGGCTTGGTCCCAGGGGCAGCCGGCCTTGCCCCGTCCAGCCGCTTGGCTTTGGTCAATGCTGCAAGGCCAGGGCCTCAGCCAGTCACAGCTTGTTGAAAATTAGAGATACAGAGGAGCTGGAATTCAGCCCGAAGTCCAGGCCCTGACTCCATCCCCACAGCCCCGGATCGGGGAGGGGACCCCTGGGGCGCTCCAGACCCTGTTCTGTAAGTTATGTGGATAATTAAGGGGGAGGCAAAGATCCGGTGCCAGGCCCAGTGCCCGCGGGGCCCCAGCATCACCAGGCCAGCGTGAAGCTTCCACCAGGCTGGGCAGAGACAGGCCCCCACCTGCTCCGAGGAGAGGAGCGGGGTCGGCCTGGCCAGGCCAGAAAAGCCGAGAAGGATAAAGTGCAAACAGAGCCCGGGGGCAGAGGGGCCCAGGGCCAGCAGGGGTGCTAGTCCTCGGAGCCCTCGCTCTCTTCCGCCAGGTCCTCGAGGAGGAGCTCGTCCAGGTCGCACAGCGCCAGGCTGCCCTGGCTCAGGCAAGTGGCCACAGTGGAGCCGGTGCTCTGGTGCTCCAGGCTGGCGAACAGCACCTTGGGCAGCCTGTTCTTGGCGCGGCTGCGGGGGTGGACGCAGTGTGTGCCGGGCACATGGGGCTCTGCGGGGGGGAAGGGCAGAGTGTCACGTGAGGCGCTGCTCCCAAGTTACCAAGGGGAAACTGAGGCAGAGAGAGAGGCAGGGACTCGAGTTGGTGGCAAAGCCGGGGATAGAACCCAGATGTCCGAGCTCCCAGCTCACCCCTGCTCTGACCCCACTGCCCTCCCCGAGCTGGGGACAGAACCCAGGAATCCTGGCTCTCAGCCCCCCACCCCACCCCAAACAGCCCCTCACCTCGGCGGTTGTAGCAGTCCTCAGCGTAGCAGGAGTGGGGGTTGCGGCTCCGGGACCCGGCGACCTGGTGTGGCGACAGGATGCGGCTGGGCAGCACGCGGGTGCTGCAGATGAAGCAGGGAGAGGCCATGCCCATCTGCGCTGAGCCCCTGGCAGGAAGACAGCAGTGGGGGGCGTGAGTCATGCTGCCCCCCAGAGCTCCCCCTCCCTCCCCATGGCAGGGCCAGGCTGTGGGGAGACCCCCCCCACCTCACCTGAAGCTGCGGTTGCAGGAGGGGCAGTGGAACTCGGCCGTGCCCCACATCTTGTCGTAGGGCACCGGGTCGTAGCACTTCCCGCACAGTCGGCACCGGGACACCTGTGGGGGACCCCAGAGAGTGAGTGTCCCGGGCCACAGCCCGCCCCGCCCCGCCCCCCCCCCGCCAGCCCTGGCGGACGCACCTGCTTTCTCTCGGGCACACGGCGCCACCAGGTGCTGTCGCAGGCCTGGCAGGCGAACTGGCGCTCGGCGGAGGGGATGAGGTTGCGGCTGGCGTGGTCAAACATACGCAGGTTCCGCTCGGTCAGCGGCAGCACCCTCAGCTGCTGGGCTATGGCCTGGGGGGCAGAGGGCAGGGGGCAGCATGGGGGGCCTGGGGATCAGGTCACCTGCGTTCTCCTCCCTCTGCTGCTGAGCGAACACGTCCATCCTCAGTGCCTCCTTCCCCTTCCACCCGCCTCTGTGCAGATGGCGAGACGCCATGGGGCAGGCTTGCTCTGGGTCCAGGCAGCGCCCGGCACAACGGGGCCCTGATCTCGGCCGGGGTCCGGCAGCGCCCGGCACAATGGGGCCCTGATCTCAGCCGGGGTCCGGGCAGCATCTGGCACGACGGGGCCCCGATCTCAGCTAGGGCCTCTATATGCCACAGTAGTAACAGAAAGGGAAAGATCTGCCAGGAGCAAGGGGCAAAGTCTCCGTCCCTGTGGGTCCCATGGGCCTGGCCCCCCTCACCTCGATGTCCTTGTCGCTCTCACAGTCAAGGCTGGGTTTCTGCATGGGGGGCGGGGGGGGGGAGATAAGAAATAAAGTTAAAATGCAAATAACCAGATGTGTGTGAACAGCGACCCTAGCGCCAAGACAGGGGTGCCTCCCCCTCCCTCTTCCCCTGCAGGACACCACCCCTCCAGCCAGAGACACAGACACATATAGACATGCACACGGATGCACACATGTGCTCGTGTATATACGGGACGCACACACGTGTGCACACACAGAGGGATCAGCACAGACACACACACACCTGTGTCTGTTGCTCCTCTTCTTGCTTCAGTTTCTCCACCACTTTCTAGACGGGAAGCGAGAGGAGCCTGGCATGAGGGGACGGCTCGGGGAGACTCGGGGCTCCCCGCCAGCTGGATGACCCAGCCCCAGCCCAGGGCCCCAGGCTGCACAGACACCCCCAACTCTGCCCCTGGCCAGCAGTGGGCCCGGTGCAGCCTGGCTGGCTGCTCAGTGAGGCAGGGCCCGAGCAGCGTCTGGTCCTGTCTACGACTCAGCCCGGGGTCCCCCAAACACCGACCACGGCCCC
Organism: Gopherus flavomarginatus; assembly: GCF_025201925.1. NCBI lineage: Eukaryota > Metazoa > Chordata > Testudines > Testudinidae > Gopherus > Gopherus flavomarginatus. The sequence continues at coordinate 900,563 of NC_066632.1, read as the reverse complement.
CGCTCTCCCCACGTCCCCCCTCCTATGGTGGGACGAGAACGGAGAGTGAAATACCTTCACCACAGGGTCGTGCTGCAGAGTCCGGCGCTCCTCGGGGTCCGCATCTAGGGCAGGGACAGACCGTGGTTACCCCCGCCCGGCTCGTCTGCTCCCCTGCCTCACCGGGCCAGCTCGTCTGCCCATCAGCCCTCGCCTGCCTCGCCGGGCCTGGCACCTCTATCCCCCGCTCACCCTGGCTCCTCTGCCTCCACCCATCCCCAGCCTGTCCTTGCTAGGCCTGGTTCATCTGCCCCCACCTACCCCCTGCCTGCCTCGCCTGGCCCGGCTCCTCTGCCCCCACCTGCCTCACCAGTCCCAGTTCACCTGCCCCCCGGCCCCTCTGCCCCACGCCTGCCCCAGCTCATCTGCCCCCTGCCTGCCTCGCCTGGCCCGGCTCCTCTGCCCCCACCTGCCTTATCGGTCCCAGTTCACCTGCCCCCTGGCCCCTCTGCCCCACGCCTGCCCCAGCTCATCTACCCCCTGCCTGCCTTGCCTGGCCCGGCTCCTCTGCCCCCACCTGCCTC